>NC_084491.1:33765423-33975423 GCF_030035675.1 Rhineura floridana
CAGGATACCTGGGAATAGTAGTTGCTGGGAATCACAAGCATGGGGGTGGTATGGTGCTCATGTCCTACTCGTTGTCTTCCCATTGATTTTTATTGGCCACTGTAAATACAGAGTGCTGGACTAGAAGGGCCTTTTGTGAGAATCCCCCAGGACCCTTACATTCTTATTTCTTCCTTCAGAAATAAATTTGTGAAGCTCCTGCCTAGCACCTTTTCCAAACCCTACAAAGCCTAATCTAGCCTTGGGAAAGCAAATGATATACCCATCCACCCCTGTTAAGAAACCACTTCCTCTTCCTTGTCAGACAAATCATTCCATCCATTCCTCTCTGAAACCTATAATGCCAAATACTGTTAAAAGAGATGGATCATCTAGGTGGATAGCTGCCCTGAGTTGCCACATCAGTGCTGTTCTTCCTTAAAAACCATCCTGCCAAAGTCTTACTTAAGCTAAGCCTTTTGAGAGATGCATTCTGCACTAGCAATGGACTCTGTTTCTGCAATAATTGGATTTTAGATTTGTGGATTTTTATATATATGTTTTTGTACCGATTTATGTGATTTTATTGTATATACTTTCTGTTGTACACCGCCCAGAGAGCTATGCTAGTGGGGCGGTATAAAAATTTAACAAATAAATAAATAAATAAATAAATAAAATTTGCCATCGGATTAATTATTATTTCTGATATTTTCTATCTTTGAGGAGAGAATTTTGAAGTAGCAGCTCTTTGTACCTGGTTTCCAATTCATTCATCTTCTTTTTCTCTGATTCTTTTTTTTTAATCACTTTGAAATCGATAGTGTGAGTGATACTTCTATCTATCGACTTTCTACATGAGCTCATCAAATGTGTATTCCCTTTCAGTGATGTCAGTGTTGACTGTAACTGACAGGCAGAAAGCAGCAGGGGGGAATGAGGGGGACAAGAGAAGGTTGGGCGATGTTGACCTGAAGTTCAATAGGGTGAGTCTACCCCTGAAGGACCAGGTCCGCAGCCTTGGGGTTGTGCTTGATTCCAGGCTGTCCATGGATGCTCAGATTTTGGCAGTGAGCCGGGCAGCCTGGTATCAACTACACCTCATACGAAGGCTGCAACCCTACCTTCCTGTTCATCAGCTCCCACTGGTAGTACACGCCCTGGTCACCTCTCGATTGGATTACTGTAATGTGCTCTATGTGGGGTTACCCTTGAAAACGGTCCGGAAACTACAACTTATACAAAACGCGGCAGCTCGACGAATAGTCGCTGCCGGGATCACATCACACCAGTGTTGTTCGATCTACACTGGCTTCCAGTTGTCTTCCGGGCCCAATTCAAGGTGTTGGTATTAACCTTTAAATCCCTATATGGTCTCGGCCCAGTTTATCTAAAGGAGCGCCTTCAACGCCACCAATTATGCCGCCCGACAAGATCAGCCACACAGGGCCTTCTCTCAATCCCGCCGACAAAAACAGCTAGATTGGCGGGAACTAGAGAGAGGGCATTCTCAGTGGTGGCCCCCACCCTTTGGAACTCCCTCCCACAAGATCTACGGCACGCCTCTTCCCTAAATGTATTTCGTAAAGCCTTAAAGACCTGGCTCTTTCAACAGGCCTTTGGGATTTCTGGGGAGGGTTAACTTTTATGACTGAAATGCCTCTTACCCTGCACTAATATTGTTGTTGCTGCTGTATTGTTTATATATTGTATTAATGTATTTTATCACATTGTGTTTTAACTGTTTACATGTACGTCGCCTAGAGTGGCCATCGGCCAGATAGGCGACACATAAATTAAATTTTATTTTATTATTATTATTATTATTATTGATTGTAAGAAGCAGGAGGGAAGACACTGACTTTATTATCTGCCTTAATCTGCTCTGCAATGCACTTGAAAAGGAATGTAAACATGCAATAATTACAGAGTTCAGAATAAAGATCAATACCAGTGGAGATTCATGAAGAAATGCTGATTATAATATCGATAATTCTCTGCAAAACAATACAATATATGTTAACGACCACCAGGAGGCCACACTTAAAATGGAACATAAACAGGAGAGGGTTCAATCCCTATTCTGCACCAAAGTGGTTTTTATAGCCAAATCTCTGGAGGTGTTCCCCCCAGAAAAACAACCCTCAAATTGAAATGCAAAGGGAAAAAAGCTTGGAATACACAGGCTAGTTATCTGCTTAGCTTCTGCAAAAGAAAATACAGAACAAAAGTTATTTCCTTTTAAATATTGCGTTCTACAGCATTCAGCAGCAGGAGCACCTTGATCTTGATTGCCACCCTCTCTCAGAAGCTTTTGCTTCTCTCTCTGCTCAATCAATTGTATCTATATTCCATGTAGATTTTACTAGCGATGAATTTACATTGGATTTTTAGCAGCTTTGGTAAACAGAATGGTAGCACCTCAATTGGGTTCCTGGCAGGGGAGCCGGCACTGGGAGAGTGGCTGCTTGATAGCCCGTAAACAGCAGGCTATTCTGTCAGAGGAAGAAAGGCACCTGTCGCTTTGATGGGCTGGCAATAACATGGAGCCCATAAGGAATTCATGAAGTGCAGTGGAGGAAGACAGCCGTTCATTGCTGTACGAGGCTGCTGTGTACTTTGTTGGCAAGAGACAGTCGAGTCTCTATTTTTCCTCATTCCCTTCCCTGGATTTCCATATTTATTACTTGCTATGTACCATCGGTGGGTGGGGAAACATTTTGCAGTTAGAAACCCTAAGGTGGGTGGATGTGACTTTTTTTTTTAAGAGATACACCATAAGCTATTTGTGCATCTTTAAAAAGCTGCCATCATTTGTTGTCAGGTAATTGAAGAGGAATCTGTGTGTGCGTGTGTGTGTTTAAAATGTTTTGTGCAGATGCTGTGTTCTGTTTTTCAAATCCTCAGCTCAGTGAACCGCAGTAAAGGATTGATGGGAAGTAGCAGTGTTTGGGTCACCATGCAAACTAGGGCATGTCTTCACTATGGATTTTTTAAACCATTTTCTTTCAAACCTAATTCAACCGCCATTGTTCTCATGTGCATAGTTAACTATGAAATTTGCTCCCACAAAGTGTAGTGATGGCCACCTGCTTGGATGGCTTTAGGGACATGGGAAGCTGCCTAATACTGAGGCTATGTACACACAGCATTTTATTCCAGAATCAATGGAAAATGAGTACTTTTTTTCACACAGTCCACACACAATCTAGATCTATTGCATATCCCCCCCAGAAAAGTGCTTCTTGAGAAACTTGCTTCATTCCAAAAATGAAAGCTCATTGCAGATTGATTTTGTATTACCCAACAATCTGTCCATTTGAAAACAGAGGAAAAATAGTTATAGGTGATCTCAGTAATGGGGTGGTATCCATACCTACCCAATGATGTAGGTGAGCATATACCAAGATTTCAATCACCATGTAATGGGCAGCCCAGATATTGGCTTGAAATATGCATAAAGAGTGCTGAAATTATTTACATTTGTTTATGTTTGCTTATAATGCTTAGCTTATAGCTTGGTACCACATAAGTGCACAGAGGAAAAATGTTCCCTTTTGAAAATAGGCTTTGCCCTCCCTTCTGAACAAAGTATTGCATGAGAATGTTGATGTACACTATGATAAGACCTCTAGGCGGTCAGCCAGCACTTCAGATGTTTAAGAGGAAGTTCCTTATATAGTAACGTTAAGCTAACTAGTTGTTGGCACTGGTCATGAAGGCAGGAAGAGACAACAAGGAGAAGGCAGCAATTGATAAAGCCATGGGAACATGCCTTCTCTTTGATTAGAAAGTATATAAAAGGCCAGGTTTTATAACACTCATTACCCCTCAACTCTGCTGATTGAAGAAAGCAGGAGAACCATCCATGACATCTGATGGGTGATGTATCATGACATGTATTTCCATGTACTTTGTAACTTTGGCTCTGTAATATGACTTAGAGTTTAACTCAGTCCTTCATCTATTGTAACTTATTTTAACTAACATGTACCTTCAAAGTCTTATAAGAAATCTTGAATGGTCCCTCCTCTATCCTCTGCCTGCACTGGATGACTGCTGTCGATAACCTGTCAGTTTAGGTGAACTAACATTCAGTATGCAAGGACTCTATGACAATATGGAGGAAGGGAGAAAGCAAGACCCCTTGACCCTGTGCATTCACTGGCAAGGGGGCCGGCCTTGTCAGTATCACCGCTTCCTTCTTCATTCACCTAGAGCATGTGCAGGAGGGGAAAGGTGTAACTAACCTAATCAAGGGGAGGGTTTTCAAACACCTATCAAGTAACCACACCAGTGCAAGAGAAAAAGTTGGAAAATGTGGATGAGGCACAGAATATTCCTTAACCCCTTGAGTTACTTCCAGTCCCTTTGTGGACATCCATTTTTTATGTTTACAAATTTCTATCCTGCCTTTTAATATAAATACAGAGCCCAAACCTTAACAACACCTCTGTAGGCTGCAGCCGTCTAGCTCATTCTTAGGCAGCCACAACACTGTGACTTCCTTTAAAACAATATGTGATATATGTGTGTGTGGGGGGGATAAGATTCTAATAACTTGTAGCCAGGGCAAATGTGGGTGGGTGGTGAGTGAAGGATAGGAGGCACGTGGTTATAATTAAAAAAGGCAAAATGGAATGTATTTAAAGGCATTCAAATTTACATGACATTTAAAACTAAAAAGGAACAAAAATGCTTCTTTTAAGAATGGCAAAAGGCATAGAAATAGAAAATACAAGATTGCCAAGGAAGCATTGTTCATCATTCTGGGGTTGGGACGTTAAATGAAGTAGGGTGCATTAAAATAATACTTGGTTGCAGAAACCTTTCTTTGCTCCCATTTAAAAATGGGGCAGCAGGTCCATTAGGCATTGGAGCAGCAGGTCCATTGCCTGACTAGGCAAAGAGAGCAGCAACTGGTTCAAACAATCAATTGTTTATTTGGAAAGATAGCCATAGATTCTGAAGGGGATGGGTGAATATACAGCAGTGGTCCCTTCCCCTCTTCTTTCCTTGCTCAGAGAGTGTAGAATGCTGATTTAGCCACTGAGGCTGTAAACATACTAGTCGCCAGATCAAAGTGTTTCCATTAGCCACACCTGGAGGTGAACAGGTTGATCTGCTGTTCAGTTACAGAATCTCTTTGAAGCTGATTTTTTTTAAAAAAAAATGCACTCAAGTTGCTCCCCCAGGTTTTACAGTAAAAAGGGGTGGGGTTTGACTAGCGTTATATGCCCCCATTTTCAGAAGAGAGAGGTGGAAACACACTAGAACTGGGAGAACAGTGAGTGTGTTTCTACCCTCTGTCCCTGGAGCTGTTTCTAGACTGACAATTGGTCAGAACGCTCATGGATGGGAACCCCCACCCCTCAGCATTCCAAACCATCTAAGGAGAGTCCTCATCCATGCAGTCCCTTAAGTTACCTTCTGTGCAATCCATTGGAGAAAAGGAGTTGGGTCACATCCACTGGCAACACCTCCAGATCCTCCATTCCCAGTGGCTTCACCTCAAGACTTTCACTCACGAGACAGAAGATCTCCATGGTGTTGGGAACCCTGCAAAATTGGGGTCCCTGATCACAGGGAGACACCTATGCATGCCCAGCCATATAGGATTCCCCTACATGAGATGTGGCCAGTGGATGTGGGATGGGGCCCCATCTTTCTCCCATGCATTCTTGGAATGTGAAGGGTAATTTATGATGGAGGATCATGTCTGGATTCAACCCAGGAGTAACGAATCAGCTTGCTGAGCTGGGAAATTGGCAAGGATGGATAAAAGTGGAGAACTGTGGACCTGGGATACAGCAGCACTGTTGAGGTACTGAACTATTAGTTGAAGAACTATGTAGTGGAGCAGGGAATGGAGGAGGTGTGACTCCATTGGTGTGGGAGGTGCTGGGTTCTCACTTTAAGGAACTGACATGCAATAAGGCACGGGAGAAGGAAGCTCACCAAGGCAATCCCTTATTTAAGAGCATTCACCATGATAATAGGATCCTTGATCACCCTGTTGCATAAATCACAGCCAGCCAGCCTCTAAGTCAATTCATATTTCTGCAGTTCGTTAGCAGCTCAGGAGGAAATTGCATTTATTATAATTGTCTCTAATTGCACCAGATTAGTGATTACAATTATTGATGGCAGCTGATTATTCATTAAGCTTCAAATCAATTCTCCTGCTTCCTCATTATCCAAAACAGTAACTCTGATGAGGCGAGCAGTCTGGAGGAGCCCAGGTCCACGCTTCCTCCAGGAAGCCCAAATGACTGCAACACAAATGTCTTTCTAAAATTGGCACTTCGAATGCCACCAAGGTCTTAACTTGACAATGGTGGGCTTTTGTCAAGACTCCAGCAAGAACAAATCTAGCATCCCAGTCGGATCCCATTCATGTCATTTGAATGTCTTCCTGACAGAGATCACTTCTGCTAGCATTCCTTACAATGATTTTCTCAGCAAATGTAACCACGTGGGACTTGTGTATCTTCTCATATAGACATCACTGCTCAGTTTAAAAAAAACTAAGATAACAGTGACATTCACAGGCACAAAACTGATTAATCCTCATCATATATCTAAAAAATCCCCAAAGACTCTGGCTGGATTTGCATATTTTATTATATGCATGGCTACTACCCAAAACAGCAACAATGTCTTTAATTCCCCACCTCCTATCCTGTAATGCAGGGCTGGGCAACATCCGGCCCTTCAGATGCTATTGGACAACAATCCCCATAATCTTTGACAATTCAACATGCGAGCTGGGGCTGATGGGAGCTGGAGTCCAGCAATATCTGGAGGAGGGCACAGGTTCCCCATTCCTGCTGTAATGTCTCATCAGGGCCAATCTCCAGATGTCACCATTTGGAATGGGGGAGACATTTGGTTCAGTTCGAATGTTAATGTGAACCAGCCTAATTTGTACTTTCCCAAACAATATGTGAACCAAAACACAGCTTCAAAAGTTGCACTTCTCTACATTTTGTGATGCAGTTCTCCAACCAAAGTGTATGCAAAAAAGTGTGTATTAGGGGAAAGTATGCATAAAAATGCATATATTAGTGATGCTTCGTGTTACGGGAAATTGCTTTCAGAAATATGCCTATCAGGCAAAATTGTTTACAAGAATGTGTATATCAGAAGAAATTTGGACTAAAATGCTGATGAATTGTCATGATAACTTTTAAAAAAGGCAAACTGATGAAGAAATGTGAAGAACTGAGAGAAACCAAAATTGACAGATTCGTCCATCCATAGTCACATCTCTCTAGTATAATCCCCAACTGACCCAGCATTGGCTAATGAAGTGAGGTGTGAGGCAGGGAACACCAAGCATGTGTGGAGGGGAATTAAATATGAGGTTGCCATTAATGTCAGCAGCCATATTTCAGTGTAACTTCTAATTCTGTCATCTTTTCCCACCTAGGTGGGTTGCTTATAAGCCTGGTTCACATATTACACTGCACACAGATACAAGCTGTCTCAACCGATGTACACGAGTCTGTGTGAAAGCGTGTAACCCTGTTGATTTGTACAACCATTATGTTGACTAGGGAAGGGTAAGAGTTCCACTTCCAAGTTGGATTTTGACACTGGGTTGTACCATAGTTCATGTGCTCACTCTGTTTGCAAAGCGAGCATACTTGTTGCGAACTCAGTGGCTTTTCCCTGACACCGGATTTGCATTGGGAACAAAAATCTGCTTAAGTTTCCTTTGCTTCCCCCTTCATGAGGTGAGTTACCTTCTCCCCCCCCAAAAAAAGAATGTAGATAGATCTGAAGGGACACTATGTGCTTTTAAAGGCTTATAATGGTGCCTGAGCTGCTGAATACAAAATGGAGCAACCAAGAAAGTTGGAGGGAAAGCAGAGAGGATAAGAAGGGAAGGGGGTGATCTGGGAGACTCAGATGACAGAGAAATCAGGAGACAGGGAGAAAGAGAGAACAGGAGTGGCAAACCTCCACCTGCAGGCTTGTGAGCACATTGGGGGCACTCCTGCCATCATCTGATCTGATCATTAATCTCACCCAGTTTCCTTCAGCTGGGGGCAGGGGGCTATTCAAATTCCAGTTTACAGATCTCAAGTAAGCAGAATTCTCCTCCATCCCTGCATTTGTCTGGAGAAGGGCACCACAAAATTTGGAGAAGAGCTAATTTCAGGGGATGACTGTCCTTTGGCTGGCATATTGTTTCCAGGAAGAACAAATTAGACAGTTTTGCCTTTAAATCTGAACTGAATCCAATTTATCCCCCATTCCTATTGTGAAGGATTTCCAGGAACCATCTTGCTGCATCTTATGATTCCTACCTACTTGGATGAAGAATCAGGGCCCCATTCCATGATAGGGACTCAGATAGAAAACAAGATCTATCTATCTATCTGTCTGTCGGTCGGTCGGTCGGTCATTTGGTCTGTCTGTATGTCTGTCTGTCTGTCTCCTGCTCTTCCCCAATGGTCAAGCCAGAGAAAGATGGAGAGAAGACTTCTAGAGAAAGAACTTGGGTGTCCAATGAACTGGAGGCCTTGGGTGAGGAAAGGAGCCATCCTGAGTCCCTGAAGGGGGTAAGAAGACCTCATTCATTAGACCCCTGTACGTCAGTATTTGTTTACCTAGAAACAGGGTAAGGGCCTGGAAGGGAGCTGCAAGAGGGTTTCTCTCTTCTTGATGCCTCTTCTAGTAAAAAGGCTGAGTCAGAGCAGCCAGGAGAGGAAATACCTTGCTTTCACAAACAAAATAAGAATTGCACTTACTGTTTGTAGAAAAAAACTCGAGTGAAATCACTAGCATTTCGAGTGTACTTTAACACTTAAGGCCTAATAAAAGCCATTGAGTTTAGGGTTCCTGGTGACTGTGCCCATTTTTATAAAGGAAAAAGGAGGCTAGTAAGAAGGGAAACAGGCTCCTTTAATGTACCACTGTCCATAGATGCCAGACACCTACCCTTCCTAATGTGTGTAGGGCCGGCCCTACCAATAGGCAGAATGAGCCAGTTGCCTCAAGTGGCAGATCTTGGTGGATCAGTGATAGCAACCCCCCACTTGGCCATTACTTCTGAGCCCCTAGTCCATGGATTTGAAACCTTTTTCAGCCCAAGGCCCACATTCCCTTTTGGGCAAGCCACATGCCAATGGTGGGTGGGGCCAGACCAGGGGTGTAGTCATCCAGGGTTGTAGGAGGTTGTAGACCTCTTACTTTTTAGGGAGCAGGGTCCCAGCCAGGTCCCTATGTACAAGCCAGTCATCATGAAAGGTGAACATGTTAGCTACTGAAAAGAGTCCTTGCCCTTTTGTGCTGACTGGAGCCGAACAGAGTGAAAGGAAGTAGGTCAGCTTCTGAGAAGACTCTTCTCCGTAGCTAACACACAACCACCCCTTTCATGCTGATTGGCCCTTGGGGACATCTGTTGTAGTGGAGTGTGGACTCAGAGACAACACAGAGAGCAAGGGAAATGAGGGACAGTGGAATAGTGGGCATGGGTATGAGGGGGTGTGGTGTGACTATCATGGAGGGACCCTGCACTTCTGGATTTTCCACTACGCTTCTGGGCCAGAGACAAAAGTGGGCAGAGTAATGGATGTAAATTTTACCTCTGTGCAGTAGGCGAGTTTTACACACACTCCCACAATGCTTCCTATCCTTCCTCCAGGCAAGTGTGAAGCCTGATCAGGGTTGAAAGGCATGTTTCAGCCAAGTAAACAACACTCAAGGAAGGTGCAATGCAGGAGCAGAGATGGGCATGCCTTGGGAGGGTGTGTGGCCCGTGGAGAATCCGGAGGGCCAGACAGAGAGGCTGGAGGGCCGCATTGGTCCCCTGGACATGAAGTTCCCAATACCTGCCCTAGTCGTTCTCTTCTCTTGAGCAGCAGACCTGTACACACCCTAAAAGCTAGGCTGCTGCCCTCGGGTGCATTGGCAGATGCTGTTTTGTTGCCAGTGTTGAAGTAAGATTCAGGTGCTAGTCTGGTCAGCTTCTGTCCATGGAATTGATGGGTCAGGGGAGGATAGATGCCATCTTGTCCTTTGCCTCGGGCAGTAAAATGTCTTAGGATGGCTCTGAACGTGTGCTGAAGTCTGGAGGGCATGAGAAGTTTCAGCAAAGCAATCCTGGGCACTTTATAATAAACATACTGTTCAAGTGATTGCCCTCACCCTGTACCACTGAAAGAAAATATTCACTTCTCCCTTCAGATAAATGATATCTTGAATATATGTGCAAGTGAGACTCTTAGGATGAGCCCCATTCCTCCACAAGGAGCTTTTAATAATAATAATAATTTTTATTTATTTATTCATTCATTCATTCATTCGATTTGTTAGACGCTCATCTGGCTGACTTCCCAGCCACTCTGAGCGACGTACAATACAGCATATAACACATCAAAATATCAAAATAATAATTCTAACATCAATCCATCCTCCACATAAAGTTGTCCCCAGCAACGGGGATTTAATTGTGAAACATGAGAACAGATCCCAGGAGCTTGGCTGTAATGACAGTATGTGCTCTTAACCACATTCTGCCTCTGCAGCCTTCTCTAGGGGGAGAGCAAAGTGCAGGCGTGATGTAGGCAGTGGTATTGGTCAAAGGAACAATTGCCACCACAGCAGATGACACAGCAAAATGGGGGTGGGAAAGTCATTAACTGGAGATTAAAGTTAACCTCCTTCCAAAAATATTATATTTAAGAAATATTTTGGAAAAATAACCTGCTTAAAGACAATACTCTCTTGATACACAAGCCCTAATGGAATAATTCATTTACTGCTTTTTCTAGCGTTCCACACGCACGCATATGCCCCATGCCTTTATTTCTCCACGTGTGCCGAGGGAAATTTCAAGCGATTTATAACTTATTTAGAAAATCAATCTCTCTTGGCAGGCAGGCAGAAGCTCATTCCGTGAGTTTTGAAGCAAACATAGTTAAATCTTATCTTCCTGGCTGAGCCACTTATCTTGGGAATGAAAGGAGAGCTTATGGCTGGAGCATTCCTTTGCATTCTGTGCAGAATGGGCTTTCTGTCCAACTGGTTTGGGGCTAAAATCTTTTCCTTTGTTAAGAACTTGCTGAATGTAACTTCTGAAAACTTTGGTTCTCTGTGGTGGATTGCTTGGAAGGAGCTATTAGGTGCAAGCTTTCATGCTGCATTTATTCATCTTTATAACCTACACTGCCCTAGAGAATTTTGATGGCAAATAAGGCTAGGGAAAGTAAGTCCCTTCAGGTCCACCAGCAGGGCCAATCGGGCAGAATGGTGGGAGTTGTAGTCCGACAACAGCTGGAGCGCCACAGGTTCCACATCTGTGCTTTACATAATAGCCGCTCTCCTTTCCAATATGCTGCCTGTTTGCTTCAACACTAGATTGGTCTATACATGGAACGCAGGACTATACTAATGAAACAGTGGAGCAATGAAGATAGGAGCAGACCCTGTTGTTAACGAAGTCTCTTCTAGATGATCTGTTGCTTGATCATTCATCCTGATTTGCTTGCACAAAGCTTATGAAGTGGTTAGATAATATCCTGTCTTTATTGAGCATTTGTTCTGATTTGTTTGTGAGGAGGATATACAAAATAAGCATTCATTCCTCCTGATTTGTTTGGGTTGTTTATACCTCATCCCATTAATCATGCATTCATTCCATGCTTTTTAATGCATTTCCCTGTCACTTTCCTAACTGCAAAAAACAAAACAAAAAACCATTTCTTTTATAAAGTGTATTTGTTGCTCTAGAGTGACTGAGTGCTTTAATCCACTTTAATTGTACCAACCTAAACTTCCCAGTGTGCACCTGAATCCCTCCCTCAAAATACTGGCAGCCTGGAGGTTTCCTGGGTCCTATATGGGCAGCAATTGGCAGATGGGGAAAAAATCTTTTTTTCTCTTCCAAGAAACTGGGGGTCACCAGGGACAAATTTAGCCCCCTCTCCAACCAATGATGTTCCAAGTGCATCCTTTAAGTAAATGGTTGACTTTCACATCTATGGGGAAGTGTAAAGCACTGTGCCTGGGGACAACATTCGGTAGAACAGGTGTGGGGAGCCTTTGGCCCTCCAGATGTTGCTGAACTACTAGAATGCTATGCTTTCTGCAGCTGACGAGTTGTAGTTCAGCAACATCTGGAAGGCCAAAGGTTCTCTACACCTGTGGCAGAAGCAAAATGTGCTCCTTAACCTAAGAACAGGGTTCCATTGAGGGAGGGCATATTGAGAAAAAAACAATGCTCAGAAAAAGCATTGGCTCCTGCAATATAAAGACTAATAGAACTGAGCACAAACACAGATGCACTGGTCACCAGTGGTGGCTGGTACCTGTTGGGACTGATGGAGCGGAAGTCAGGGAGACCAGCAATTGGTGGTCAATGACAAAATCAGTGACAGACAGAGCCATCCCCTGACTGGTGTAAGCAAGAAGGCAGGCAGGTAGGGGCTGCCTGAGGGTAGACTGAAGTTGGTGGGGCAGTGCCCCATTCACCCTCAACAGGACCCTCTACTGCTGACCTCAACACAGACACACATTCACTTGCTCTCAGCCTGCTCTCCTTACTGCCTCTCCCTCTGTTGTCATCTTCTTCAGGACAGTGAGAAGATGCCATCCCACCACCACCACCAAGACCCCAAAAGTGCCATCAGAATGAAGCTAAGCCAGGGATGGGGAACTTGTGCCTTGAGGGATGTGGCCCTCATCCTACCTTCATGGAGCTCTACACAAGGAGGGAGCAGGGTGGGGAAAGGGGTGGCAAAGAGAAAGTGAAAACAGGTTGTCCGCTTTAGGCTCAGACTATGCCTAACATAGGCGATGGCACCACCCACCTGTTACATACAGCCCCTGATAGCTGTTCCACCGACAGCTCATGACAGAAAAAAAAAGGTTGCTCACTCCTGGGCTATGTGGTAACATAGCATCATTCTGAAGGGACTTTTGAGGGGAAGTGGTGACCATCTACTAATAAGAGGAGTCTGTGGCATTGGGAAAATAGGTGAGTCCTAGGACTGAATTTTCTGGAATGGCACCTTTCATCCACCAACCATCAAGCATCATATTTTAAGTCCAAAGTTCTCAGTCCAAGAATATTGTGTTTTACATTTGGAGATTTCCCTAAGATTATTTAGTGCATTCAAGGCTGATGTAAGATTTGGACCAGGGACTTCTTGATTTACATATCTCTCTATCTCTTGCACACACACACACACACACACACACACACACACACACCTGCACTCAGGTCCTGTTTGCTGGCTTCCCATATGCATCTGGTTGGCCACTGTGAGAACATGATGCTAGACTGGATGGGCCACTGGCTCTTCTTATGTTCTTAATGGAGAAATTTTCAGAGATAACCCCGGCATTTAGAAATCTGCTTAGCATTGGTTCTGAATACATCATTTAGTTGGGCTAGCTTTGCTTCAAGCCATTTGCTATAATCGGGGAGTGAATTGGCACATCTCTCAGGATCAGTTGTTAGTCAATTACAAGACAGTTCTGAAATGTCTACTTTCATTATCCAGAATTGAAGCACCTGTAATGAGCTTTTGCTGGAAAAAACATGACTCTGACGATCTTATGGGATATGTGTATATACAAGTGGGACCTGCACTATGAATAGCGCCAGTCATTCCTTCCAGCATGATTCCATTCAGTTCCCACCCCCAGATTTCTGTTTTCCTCCCAACAGATATTCAACATTATGTGCCCATGGAGTATAGTCTTTTTTATTTATACTTCCCGCAAGCCTGCTGAGACCTCCATGTTGTGTACGGGTGGTGGCATTTTGAGTACATAAGGATTTATTTATTTATTTATTATTTGATTTCTATCCCACCCTTCCTCCCAGTAGGAGCCCAAACAAAAGCACCAAAAACACTTTAAAACATCATAAAAACAGACTTTAAAATATATTAAAGCAAAACATCTTTAAAAACATTTTAAAAAAAGCTTTAAAGAAAAAGTTTTTAAAATATATATATTTAAAAATAGAAGGTTTAAAAACATATTAAAAAGCAATTCCAACACAATCACGGACTGGGATAAGGTCTCAGCTTAAAAGGCTTGTTGAAAGAGGAAGGTCTTCAATACGTGTGGAAAAGATAACAGAGATGGCGCATGTCTAATATTTAAGGGGAGGGAATTCCACTGGGTAGGTGGCACTACTTCCTATGTTGTGCAGAAAGGACCTCCTGATAAGATGGTATCTGCAGGAGGCCCTTACCTGTGGGGCGCAGTGATTGACTGGGTATATAAGAGATAAAATGGTCTTTCAGGTATCCTGGTCCCAAGCTATACAGGTCTTTGTACAACAAAACTAGAACCTTGAACTTAGCCCAGTAGCTAATACGTAGCCAGTGCAATTCTTTCAGAAGTGGGGTGACATGTTGGCAATACTCTGCCCCAGTGAGCAGTCTCGCCACCGCATTTTGCACCAGCTGCAGCTTCTGGACCAACCTAAAGGGCAGCCCCACATAGAGCACATTACAGTAATCCAGCCTGGAGGTTACTAGTGCATGGACAACAGTGGTCAGGCTATCCTGGTCCAGAAACAGCTGCAGCTGTCCTACCAGTTGAAGCTGGTAAAAGACACTCCTAGCCACTAAGGTCACCTGGGCCTCTAGCAACAAAGATGGATCCAGGATCACCCCCAGACTATGGACCTGCTCTTTGAGAGGGAGTACAATCCCATCCAAAGCGGGCAACTGACCAATTATCCATACTCGGGAACCACCAACCCACAGCATCTCAGTCTTGCTAGGATTCAGACTCAGTTTATTGGCCCTCATCCACCCTATCACTGAGTCCAGGCAGCGGTCCAGGGCTTGCACGGCCTCTCCCGATTCAGATGTTACCAAGAAATAGAGCTGGGTATCATCAGCGTACTGCTGACACCTCACCCCAAATCTCCGGATGACATTTTGGGGGTAGCCATGTCCTTTAAATGTATGGTGTGGAAGTGATCAATGACAATAGCAATGAACTTGATTGTCAGTTGATCAGCTCACCAGAAACACAGAAGGTTTTCTCCCACTCCCATGGTGTCCTGAATGCGACTCTGAATTTCCTCCATTGCAAGATGACCAGAACCCTCCTGAGAAATGTCACTAGTCTTATAGAAATTATTTTGGTCAACTTTGCAGACCCTCATATAGCTCACCCTTAGGAAGAACCTCCAAACTTGCTATGAAATTGCAGTGACAAGTCTAATTATTAGTTATGTGAAGTATGGATCTGGCCTCCTTCACCAACAACCCTCAGTATAGGTCATCAGAATATCCATTTCCCATTTCTTAGAGCTGCCCAAATCCTGGATGTCTTGCTTTGTGTAAACAGATTTGCCTCTGTTTTGATCTGCATGGTTTCCTGTCCAGCCTAGTGTGGCCTCGAATTTGTTACTATTCCTTTTCATCATAAATCAGCCCAGCTTCCTGTGAAGTGTTTTCATATCTCTTAGTAAAGCTGAACTGAGTGGAAAGTGATGTACTTGCTGGGGATAAGAAAAGTATACAACACTTCACATAAATACAGATAAACACACTTGGCTGCCACTGAGAATCCACAATCTCCCTATCTGTTTGGTGGTACTTAAAATATGTGATGGGGGAGTTTCATCTCCCCAGATTTCATCCCATCTCTGCTTTGGCTTGTTCTGTGTTGGAGTGCTGGACCCTGGGAGGAGACATATTTTATATCCTGATTTTTTTGTGGGGCACGCTAAGGAATTTAATGGTCATGGTGGCAATGAAGCCACTGCCATCTAATGTTGGCCAATCATTGATTAGCTGAGCTGCTTGAATGTCACAGAGCACAGGGACAAATGGAAGGGCATTTGCTTGGCTATTGGCTAAGCTGTTTTGACACCAATGTGTGGTGGAAGGGCGTAAGGGTAGAAGAAATAGGAGCCTGAGAAAGCATCAAGTCAAGCAAAAGAAAATTGTAAAAAGGGAAGTTTGGAAGAGGGATATGGAGGATACTGTCCTGGCTCCTGTCTGAAACACAATGCCGAAGGTATTTATTAAAGCAGAGTAATGGTACAGACTTAGCATCAGAGCTGTTCAGTCCCAGAGCTCTTACAATGTGTTGGGATGATGGTGGAGCAAGGGCCAAGATTCAGGAGAACAAGTTCAAGACCATGTGGGAGCTTCTAAGGTGTCCGACGGCTGCCCACCAAGTTTTACAGCTGATTCAGGGCACATTTACTCACCAGAAACCCTACTCCTGCAGGAATGGCTCCCCTGCAGTTGTGTGCACTGCATTTAAGTGGGTGCATTTCTTCCGTTCTTTGGAGGTGTCATCTTGTCCTAGGAGACAAGGCTAAGTCCACCTCCACCTCCGAATCCTGTTCAGCCTCCCCAGGCTATGGCTCCTCTAACTCCCCAAACTCTGCCAATTCTCTCTCCCTTATTGGGGGAGGGGGAAGAGAAGAGCTGGGACTCCTTCCTCTCCAATGAAGACAGCCAAGTTCAGGGACAGGGGAGAGCCCCCATCCAGCAGACTCTGCTCCAGTGTCCCAGCCTACCCCTCCCATTCCTCTTCATCTCCCTCCTGGTCTTCCTCCAGAGTCTTCCATCCCTGGTTTGGGCCCAAAGGCACTGTGGAATGTGTGACAGGTTCAAAGGACTATGGTGAAATGGGGAAGGCAAGAGGGAGGACTCAGAAGAGAAGTGAAACCAAAAAGGGTCAAACAGGAGAGTTACATATGACCAAGAATTTCTGAGGTGATATGATAAAGTCCATGTATTGCAGGGATCACCAACATGGCATCCATGGGCTGAATGGCACTCTTGAGGCCTTCCCAAGTGTCCATAAAACCTCTGAGTTCCCCACCACCACTCACTGCCCCTTTGGTCATGAGATGGTGAGAGTAGTTATCTTTTTTCTCCCTTGAAAAGTGCACAGAGCTGAAGGAGGAAGCCGGAAGAGTGACACTCTTTCCCATTTCCTCTTCCAACTCTATGCCTTTTTAAGGCTCAGAATAATTCCACCCAGATCCCTTGAAAATGACCACACTTCCGGGAAGGGTGACTTAGCCTGTGCCTGCTTTTGAGACGGGCTCCTGCCTCAAAAGAAGCTTATTCAGATATATCAGTCAGTTTTTTCTTTTTTTTTTGACTGATTAAACTTCTCCCGGGTAGGGAGAAACGAAGAGATTAACCTCAAAGCCTATTTTTGTTGGGACGACCAGATCTCATTAATTTATGGGACGAGGTCCACCCGACGAAGGGGGGACGGATTTTCAACAGCAAGCTCTATCTGTTAAAGCGAACGTTCATCTTATCTTCTAAGAGAGAACGCACTAACAGGCAAGCACCCTTCTTTCTATATTTTTCTTTTACTTGACTTAAATTGTTGCTGTTTAAAAGAGATTTGCCAGATTGATCGGTTTTTGACATCTCACTGGGGAGCCGTAACTTCTCTCTGCTACGCACTAATTAATAGCTTATCTCTGTTTTTGTTGCAAAAAGCTGTCCTGGATTTGCATTCTAAAGATATACACAGAAGAGGGATTTCTATTCCAGATTTTTATTTTGAAAAATATTATACTGTTTTGAGACTACTCTCTTTTTGGTCTATTTTATTTTGACGAATCTGTTTCTTGACGATTGCCATTAATTGTTTCGATCCTGGGAACTGCATTTTGTTTACTTAACTATTGGAGAGATAAGGCTGTCTGCTCTGTTTATACTGTGATGTCACCAAGTTTGGAGTATTAACCCAATTGTTGCTGAAATAAGAAGTGGTTTTCCTATATTTTTCTTTTAAAATGGCAATTAAGAAAGTGGCTGAGAATCTGGAAATAACTATGTTTCAGAAAATAATGGATGAGATTGAGATAATGAAAATTGAATTGAGTAAAATGAAGCAGGAGATTAAAGATATAAGGGTCCCTGTGAGAGAGGTGACCCTGGAAGGGGTCCCTGTGAGAGGGGAGACCCCGGAGATTGGAACAGGGGTCCCTGTGAGAGAGGAGACCCTGGAGACTGGAATAGGGGTCCCTGTGAGAGAGGAGATCCCGGAGATTGGAACAAACGTGGAACAGGAACAAGATTTGGAGTCTATGGACTTTAGAAATAAAATCTATTGTTTGGAACTCAATGTTATCTCTGAAGAAATTAATGAAGATTCTAGAGATAAAGTTATCAATGGCATGGACTATCTTCTGGACTGGAATGATGTGATGGAGCCCAATATAGAGAAAATCTATGGAATTAACTGCAGCCATGTGACAATGGAAAAACTTTTAAGAGATGACCCAGTGTATTTTGAAAAAAAGAACAGAGATATGATTTTACAGCAGTATTTCAGCAACCTATTCAGAATGGATGGCAAGAAAATATTTGGGATAGAGGTAATTCCCATCAGACTCTTACTATATGACTATGGCTTTGACAGCAAGATTATTATGGAATACTGATAATGGAAGATTGGATATTGAAATTACTGGACTTAACAAGACTACTGAAGATGGAAGATGGAAAATGGAATTACTAGAGATAATAGAACAATGGCTATTGAAATTACTGAACCTAACAGATTCTGATGTGATGGATTAATTGAAATGTTTATTTTGACTATGGTTATGACAATAAGATTATCATAATTAGTAATGAGATGGATTAATCGATATGCTTATCTGGAAAAAAAAATTGATAGATATATTTCTTAAAGAATTGAAACCTCTCTTTGACTTTTTGTGGAAAGAATAAAGTAATGTTTATGAGATTTGATGATTAAGTAAGATAACTACTGGAGGAAAGTGATTTTATAATATGACTTAAGAGACAGGATTGTTATATATTATAGACTTATAACTGATTTGATCTTTGACAAATGGGAAGTCAATATTTTACTCTTTATTTTTTATTTTTGTTTTTGTTTTTTTTTTTCTTTTTGTTTAACTATTTTTGATTTTGTTTTTTGTCTTTGAATGTTTTATGATTTTGTCTTGTATGTTTTATGAAAATCTGAATAAAAATTATTGAAAAAAAAAAAAAAAAAAAAAAGAAAATGACCTATGTGTGTGCACTTTTTCTCTTGGGGGTTGGGGGTGGTGACCTGGGGGAGCGGGAGAGAACTGACTAGAGGAGGTGGTGCCCTCAGCATGCTCTCAAAAATGCAAATGTGCTCATAGGTCTAAAAAGTCTGGCAACCCCTGATGTATTGATTTGAAACAAGCAGTCAAATCTTTGGGCCCAGCCCTTAAGTTGTAAAGAAAAGCAGGGGCAACAAACAGTGTGTGTGCTTTATTCACATTGTGCAAAATTCTAGTTCGTTATAAACTACAGCAAGGATGGTCAAGACATGAACTCAGGGACATCCAATGAACCTGAACGTTGGAAGATTCCGAACAGACAAAACAAAAGTATTTCCTCACCCAGTGCATAGTTAAACTATAGAATTCACTCCCACATGAGGCAGTGATGACCACCACCTTTCATGGCTTTAAGAGAGGATTCTACAAATTCCTGGAGGATAAGGCCATCAATGGCTACTAGCCACAATTTGCCAGTTGATGATAATCACAAGCAGAGAGAGTGCTGTTGCACCCAGGTCCTCATTTTGGTCTCCCCATAAACATCTGGTTGGGCACTGTGAGAACAGGATGCTGGACTAGATGAGCCTTTGACCTGATCCAGTAGGCTGTCCTTATGTTCTTATGATTATATTCTTGCACGATCATGTGCTTGATTATTAAGCTGCCCCTGCTGAGCAGCAAGGCATGTACTTGTAAGAAGCTTGAGCGCTCCTACTAGTCAAACTGAATTGCGTGGCAGAGCACAACATTCAAAAGTTCAATCGGGCAGGGAATGTTTCATGGAAGCCTGGCTGGTACAAGCCAAAGGTTGAGGTAATTTGGAGTGAAAAGAGAGTTTGAGGAACAATATGTGCATGTCTATCTCGGGTTGTGTGTGTGTGTTTGTGCCTGAATCCTCAATATGAGCCAAGCCCTTTAGAAAGGTCTCAGATGCTTTCTAGAAAAGCAAAGCTGCCCAGTGAAGCAGAGCATTGGGATGGAATGATACAGCATACTTGTGCCTGGGAATGACAGTCTTGTCATGCTGACTTATGATGGATGAGGGAAAGTCCTATTTCTCATCTATGGCAGAGGGAGGTGAGGTGTAAAGAAGGATGCATCGAGTGTCTCAGGACAATTCATCATGCCCTGGGTTTGCTCAGAGAGCTTAGAGACAGGAAACAAAGCAGAAGCAACTAGGAGAGAAAAGGGGGAAACATTCATTATGTGAGGTATAATCTCCAGGAGGAAACATCAAAATGTCAGCAGCAGAGATTTGAGGGGAAAGGAGGGTGGGGGTAGTGGTGGAGAGAGGGTTATTATTATTATTATTTAAAAAAAACTGGTGGTATTTGTCAGTTGTTAAACTGGGCATGGAGTAGAGTGGGAAATGGCTGGATTTCATTGCATCTTCAAGACAATCCTTTCTCCAGAAGGCATCGTAAAGGGGAAGTATACAGAGGGCTTTGCATACTGGATGCGCCCTATTGCCTAAGAAATGTTGCCAGGAAATGTAATCCTTCTAGTTAGCCCACTGAGAGGCTGGACTGAAGAGGAAGCACCTGCCGGTGTCACTGTCAAGGAGATGGAAAGGTGGCATTTGGGGGCTTTGCACACTGCTCTGTGCCATCTTTTTAAAGCAGCTCTCAGATGCTCTGTTCTTTGAAATGCCATGTACTGCTTTATTAGATGGGATGGAGGTGAGGGAGAAGACGGTGCTGAGGCTTCTGTTTCTGAACAACCCTGAGGGACCCAGGAAAATACAGATGATGCAAAAGTACTCTTTTTTCAAGCACCATGAATACCTGCTATTTTCTGCTCCCAAAATGAGGGGGTGGGGAACCTTGTCGTTACAGATATTTGTTGTTGCAGGTAAGGCACGGCAAGATGCAGGAGATCTGTATTAGGTGGTGGTGATGGTGGTGGTGATGATGATGATGATGATGCAGCTGCTAGGGGGAGGACTGATTTGGATTGGAGCCATGCCACTATCATCCCCCCTGCACCCTTTCCCTGATCTAAATCCCCCCAAGGGTAATAGTTGCCCCACAGGGGGAAACTTACATGTAGCTGTGTGATACCTGTATGATCTCCCCTGCAGGACAAATAGCAGCCTCAGTGGAGCACTTTCAATTGGAAGATGGCATGGCAGAAAGCATTAAGTCCAGTGTCATCTAGCGTAGTGTTTTTCAGCCATGGGACCCCACCAAATATTTGGTGGATTACATTTCCTGTCATTCCTGACAATTGACTAAACTGGCTGGGGATGATGGGAGCTGTAATCCTGCAATCCGACAACATCTGGGGACCCAAGGTTGAGGAGCACTGCTCTAGTGTAATAGTCTCTGTCTGATTCCCTGCCCTTACCCCGTATTTACTTTCAATTTTATTTAAACTCATGGGAGACTGGATTCATTGCGTATCTCTCACTTCTTATCTGCTTGTGGCCTAGCACTATACATTGATGCATGTCTATTCAGAAGCCTGAGTGTATTCAGTGGGGTTTACTCTCAGGTAAGTACATACAGGATTGCAGCTTGGTTCATTAAAAAAAAAAGTGGAGCTGGCTGCTCTGACATGTTCACTCAAGCACAGCTAAAATCGACGAAGCAGCAGCTGTTCTTGCCCTGCACTTTTCACTTGAAGCCCAGAAGATGTTTGGTTTGCCTTAAGTGGACATTTATGAAGAAGCTATTATATAAAATTGGGATGGGCTCTCAAACAAGCAACAGGCTTGTGAAAATTGTGCTTACATCAATGAAAAAAAGAAGAGGTAAGCTGTGCAAACTATGTTATTTTGTATACAATGCAAAAACATTCAGACTGGCGTTGAATGGAGGGCAATGCACCATTAAGCCACACCTCTAAATGTGGAACATTTGAAAACCAGACCTGTGGTTTTATATGAAGCTGGGGCTAGAGGTAGTGATTCAGTTAGCAAAATGTTGCATGGTTAAACAATGTGAAACACTGATTCAGAGTTGTGATGAATCTGTGCTTTTGAATGAGAAGGACGTGCTTGGCTGGCCCTACCATTGGGCAGAGTGAGGCAACTTTCAAATGGCAGCTAGGGTGGTGGTGGAATAGTGGCAATGAGGTATTTGTAACACCAGTGCTTGGGAAGGTAGAACTGTTCCCCAAAATGAAATGAGAAGGTTTTGCACATCAGTATAGTTTAAAATGTCCAGTTTACTCTGTCAAATGGGGGACTAGGGTTCAAATTCTTGCTCAGCCATGAATTTACTGTCTTGCCTTGGGGGAAGCTGCTATGTCCCCTCCTGCTCTTCACTGTCTAATGGGAACAGCAATGCCATACTTCACAGGGTTGGTTGTGAGAATGAATGAGCAGAGAATTCTAAAACACACTGAGAACAGTTCCGTCAAAGTGGAGCATTTTAAGTCTCATTGATTTAAATGCAAGAGATTTAAGCATGTGCATAAGTCTCCCTTGGAAATCAATAGGACCCCAAAGTGTGTCACTTTCTGTGCCCTGCTCTCTGCATGCTAAAGCACTGAAGAAATAATAACACACCTTTTAGAAGTGTGGCCTGAGAATATGTCCATCTCACTTTTCATATGCAAAACTGTATGCATGAAACTTTATTTCTTAAAAAAAACCCACCGGTGCTGAACCACAGAGGAGCTGTAGTGTAGTAGCAGAGCATCTGCCTTGCAAGCAGAAGGCCCCAAGTTCAATCCCTGGCATCTCCAGGTAGAGCTGGAAATGTCCCCTGTCTGAAATGCTGGAGAGCTGCTGCCAGTCAGTGTAGACAGTATGAAGCTATATGGACCAATGGGTCTGATTTGGTATAAGTCAGTTTCCTATGTTGCTTGAAGATGACGAGCCCTGCCTTAATTTTGTCTTGGGCCACATTCACATCATACATTTATTCCACTATTATTCCATTGTAAACAATCGTGGCTTCCCCCAAAGAATCCTGGGAAGTGTAGTCTGTGAAGGCTGCTGAAAGTTGTTAGGAGACCCCTATTCCCCTAACAGGGCTACACTTCCTAGAGTTCTTTGGGAAAAAGAAATGACTGTTAAACCATTTCAGCAAATTGTAGCTCTGTGAGGAGGAGTCTCCTAACAACTCTCAGCACCGATCACAAAGTACCCTTCCCATGATTCTTTGGGAAACCCATGACTGTTTAAAGTGAAATAATAGTGGAATAATTGTATGGTGTGAATGTGGCCTTGGTGGTGACCTACTTGGGCTAGGAAGGATGATTCTCCCCCTCCTCCTTCTGTGAATTAGTAAATGTGTTAAAACTAAACAGTTTTTTCTTGTAATAAACTGAGACTATCTTGTGACTATCTTGGTGGAAAAACAATATCATGGCTACAATATCATGGACTGTTCTTATCATATTAGCTCATTGCTGAAAAAGGAAGGGAGGGTGAGAGGGCAGAGATGACCACTCCTGGAAAATGAACTTGAGAGATGTTAGGTCTCCCTACACAATTGCATTAGAACCACAGTTTGTCACAAAGAAATCTCCACATTTTGTCACATTAGTTGCTGGTCTGAATTTGCCCCGAGGTCTTAAGAAACAGATGTGACTGGAGTGAAATAGTGAGAGGCTGAATCGGGCTGCTTCACACAATATCATTTTGGCAGTGCACACTTAAACATGCAAAGTGTGAGTGTGATGCTTTTGTGTTTGCAAACATGGGTCCTGTACACAAACATTTGTCAGGAAGCCATCGTTGACTGTGGCCTCCTGTTGTCTGCATGCAAGCAAGTGGCAAACCTAGCATTCCTGCTGCATTATGTGTTAAAGATCCTCAGGATAAATCATGAAATATCTTTTGACAATAAAGGGTAAACCCCCCCAACAACCCCCCCCTTTTTTTCTTTCTCTTCTTCTCTGTTTTCCACCCCATGAGATTCCTAGGATAGTGCTTGGGCAAAGCTCAGGATGCAGTTTCAGAAGTATGGAAGAGCTCACAACCCAGCCTCCCCACACCAACACCTCCTCCTGATTGTGAGAGCAAGTCCAAACCACTGTTTGCTGTGTTAGATGCAACAGCAAACTGTAGTATGCCACCATCTAGGAAGTAATTAAGGAGAGTGCATGAGGGCTGGGGGGAGAGAGGACAGAGCATGGAAGCTTGAGAGTCTATCACCTGATGTTAAGCGATGACTTGGGGTTATGTATGAGCTGCCCAGCATGTTTATTCTACAAATACTTGGAGCAGGGGCAGCTTTTGGCAGTGAAAAACACTGCAGCCCAATATCTCTCCTGCTCTTCCCCTCACAGTCTACTCTTATCTAGTGGCTGTGGAGGCCATTTGAGAATCACGATAACTCAGTAGTAGATATCTACTTTGCGTGCAGAAGTTCCCAGGTTCAGCCCTCCAGGGAGAATTGGGAATGTCCCCTGCTAACACCCTGGAGAGCTGCTGCCAGTCAGTGTAGACAGTACTGAGCTATATGGACCATTGGTCTGACTTGGGATAAGACAGCTTCCTATGTCCCTGTCTGAACAAGAATTGTTAGCTATTCAGGATTCTGAAGTGTGAGAGGTTCGTGGCCCTCTGCTCCTATGTGATCCTACAGGGCTTTTTTTTTATGCTGTTGTGGGTTTTTTTATGCCCGAAAAGAGGATACCCTGCTGGGAAGGCTAGCATCCCTGTGGATTCTTGTCTGTGTGCTGCCTGCTTCCCAAAGAGGATGGTGGGTGTTACAAATTGTTGGTGGCGGAGGGTCATGGATTGAGAACTGCTCTATTATGCCTCCTCTAAAGATCCTGGAAAGTACCTGAACCCAGCATGCGGCACCAACAGTCTTGTTTTCCTTCCCTAAATTGAAAAATAGCTTGGCTTTAGGGGACCCCCATGAGTCATGTGACAACAATAAATAACAGGGGTGTTTAAGAATGATTGAGTGGCACTTTCCAAGGGCTAGCAACTCTTTGCAATATATGTGATGGCATCTTTAGTGCTGCAAGCTCACAAGAGGAGGGGGAGGATGTTTCAGCGGTGGGATCTCCTGTGTGCCAAGCTTGGCTCGCTACTAACTTTTAGAAGAACCCACTTTTTAAAACAAATGGGGTTGATTGATGATGTGAAAAGAACCAGCTTCAGCAGCTTTCAGAAAGGCAACATACTTGAAAGTTTCCAGAGGAGCAGCCATGATCTGGAGGCATGGTTGTAGCAATGACCTGCTCACTTGTTTCCCTGAAGAATGTCAGTGTGGCTGATGCCAGCAAGATCATGGGAGCCAGTGCTGTGCAGTGTCTATAGAACATTGTTGTTGGCCCTAGGAGACATTGGTTGACAGACAACCTGAACCACGGACATGCTGGGGCAAAAAGGCATGTGTCACCTAAGTGAGATGGGAGCCACTTCCCCTTGGCAGCATCCCATACATGCCACTCTGCCTATATAGCCAGTGTGGTATAATGTTTAGGGTGCTGGACTAGGATCTGGGAGACCAGAGTTTGAATCCTCACTCAGCCAAGAAGCTCACTGGGTGAGCTTGGGCCAGCCACATCTCTTAGCCTAGCCTACCTCACAGGGTTGTTGTGAGGATAAAATGGGGAGTGGAGAACCATGTACACTACTTTGAGCTCCTTGGAGAAAAGGTGGGATGTACGGTAAATGTAATAAATAATAAGTATAGGAAGCAACTGGCTTTGTCAAGAAACGTGTGTTGCAGTGACTTCTTGTTTTAGATGCCTGCCCTCTCTAAGGATGGACAAGTCCCTAACTCAGTAGTAAAGCATCTGCCTTGCATGCAGAAAGGCCCAGTTTCAATCCCCAACCGTTCCAGATAGGGCTGGGAATGCTCCCTTACTGAAACCCCGGGAGTGCCACTCTGTGTAGATAATACTAAGTTGGGTGGGCCAATGGCTCTGACTCAATATAAGGCAGTCCATTCTAGGTCAGGTTTAGATCTTCCTCTGAGGCCCTTCGCCAGGTCCCCCCTTTGAGGAAAGCTCAGAGGGTAGTGACAAGGGAGAGGGCCTTTTCAGTTGTGCCTCCCCATCTGTGGAATATGCTCCCCAGTGAGGTCCACCTGGTGCCTTCGTTGTCATCTTTTTAGCACCAGGTAAAGACATACCTTTTCTCCCAGGCATTTGTTAGATTGAGATAATGTTTGGTTTTAATATGCTGCCAAACCTTCCTGTGGCTGTGTGGGGGTGGTATTGCTATTGTTTTCTTGTTATTTATTATGCTTTATAGTGTGTTATTTGTTTTTGTTTTAACATTGAGGAAGTCGCTTGGGGACCTTCAGGTATCAAGTTACTACTACTACTACTACTACTACTACTACTAGTTATTATTATTTCATGTGAGCTGAATCATAACTCCAATTCTATCCTGGTTTATGCAGGGGGAGGGGTTCAGCACATAAAATGTGCACTTAAATTGTATACAGTTTGTATACATCCTTCCTCTAAAACGCTTATGTTTATATTCTTTGCATTTTGCCCTAAAACATGCTTTTCTGTATGCATTTTTCTTCCAGACATGCATTTTAGTGCACATGTTTTTGAAGTGAAGCTGCATCACACAATTCAGAGAAGTGTATCGTTTGATAGCTGCATTCTGATCTGCATTTTATTTATGTATTTTATTTTAAGAATGTGTGAACCATTTAATACACAATAACTAAGAAGTGAACAGAGATATATAAAATACATAAGGTAAAATCAATCACAGAAATAAAATACGGAGTGTCGTAAAAAATATGGACGGTATCAAATGCAAACTAAAAATGAATTCCTGTACAGTTCAACTGGGCAAGACCTCAGTTAAAAGAGAGGATTTCATCAGGTGTCTAAGCAGATGATAGTAGAAGCCTGTTTAACTGTCAAGAGGACAGAGTTGCATAATCCTGGTGCAACCACTCTAAAGGCCCTGCTGCTAGTAACCACACAGCTATGTAAGTCTAGCACTGGTGCATTAGGTTGACTTGCTTTACAATGCAGACTGAACAAATTTCTTCTCTATTCCTAGCCCCTCATAATTCATTTCTGGTGGACTAGGTCTGATTTAATCCAATGTCAGCCTCAGCCTCTAGTGTCACGGTCCCTGGAATCCTCCACCACTACCCCAATTCACCTTGGGCATGCTGCAAAAAATGGGAGTGGGCAACAAGGAGTGCTATCAGAACAAGAGAGGAGGACCTAGGGCCCAAGATCCATTCAGGACCTCCTCTGCTTATTTGGATATCCAGAGGATGGCTGGGAAAATTAAACCAGTTACCTTGGATTATTACCAGAGATCAGGAGTGGTTCGCCTGCTTAGGTGCAGCCATAGCAAGAGCCTCCCAGTGGCTGCACCACTGCCACTTTATAGGAGAGGTAGGGATGAGGTAGTGGCAGTACCGGGGCTGCATGGGCACACGGCCAGGAGTACCTCATTGGCTTTGCCGGTGTGCCCGCGCAGACCCGACCAGTAAGCAGCAGCAAAACTACTGCCACTGGGAGGCTACTGCTGTGACTCTACACCATCAGGTGAGCCACTCCTGTTGGAGATGATGTGCGTGTGGATCCACCCTTCACTATAGATGAACTCACACACCCCTGTAGTGTGGGAAAGGGCAATAGATCAGTGGTAGATCATATGCTTTGCATGCAGAAGGTCTTGGATCCAATCCGTAGTATTTCCAGCTAGGCCTGGAGGAAAAAAAACTCCTTCCTGAAACTGTGAAGTGCCACTGCCAGCCAGTGCAGACAATAGTGAGCTAAATAGAGCAGTGGTCTGACTCATGTAAGGCAGCTTCCTTTGGTCCTATAGGAAGCTGCTATAGTTCCAGTATCAGTGTCATCTTGTTCCTGGGTTGGCAAAGTGGAATGGAGCATTGTATTGTGACCAACAAACCAGGAGACAGAGTGTTTAGTGACTTTGAGTGGGGAGCAGGGATGGGGAATAAATCTAATTCAGCTTGCATTTAAAGCCTAATCTATCAAATGTATGCTTTCCTAAAGAAGATGAGAACCAAAACACAGCCATCTGTCGAAATTCACACTCATCCAAATTTTGCAATGCACTTCTCCAACTAAGCAATACTTACAAAAATATATATTTTGGGGGAAAGTGTGGATAAAATGAATACTAATGAAAATAACATACAAAAATGCATTATAAAATGAGAAATTGCTTGCAAAAATGCTTACACTAGTCACGTTGCCTGCAAAAATGTGCTTATTAGGAGAAATTCACACTACTGAAGAATTTTCATGAGGATTTTAAAAAAAATCTGCAAATTGCAGCAGAAATGTGGAGAACTGAATTTAAGATTGAAAAAAATGAAAAACTGAGAAAACTGAAATTGACAGATCCTCCCATCTCTATTGCAGAAATATTGTGCAAAATATCCTGCATTGCTTTGGCAGAAAAGAATTGATGAGAGCCTTTTTTGGATCACAGACAAAGCTGTCTGTTTTTCTGTTGGGAACTGTCTGAATTTGGGGTCAGACTTCTAAAGCTCTTGAAAGTTTCCCAGTGTCATGTGAGTTTAAGTGAGCAAAATAGTTAGTACTCCTCAGCAGAGCTTGGAAAAGTTACTTTTTTGAACTACAACTCCCATCAGCCCAATCCAGTGGCCATGCTGGCTGGGGCTGATGGGAGTTGTAGTTTTAAAAAAGTAACTTTTCCAAGCTCTGCTCCTCAGAATGTAGATGTCTGCTTGTTCAGGAGCAGCCAAAATGGCTCTTAGTATTAATCTTTCTTGTTAACCCAGTGTGGATCCAAATGTTTTTTAAGAGCAGGCTTTTATTTTCTAGCTGTTCTGCTAATTGAGCCCTTTGATGCCAAATCCTTAAACAAAGGGATCATGGAAGAGCCCCCTTTTCACACCCCGTTAAAATTGCTGGATCACTTTAAAATTGATTAATGCATCCCTTTCGGGATAAAACATCCAGGCAAAGATCTCCGGCAGCCCATATCTTTGCCTGTGTTTTGTTTTTATTTAAGCTGCGGTCTGAAGCAAAGATGAAGGAGAGACTTTTATAGCCTGCGGCTCCTTGTTTGCGGATTATTTTCTAAAGATGCTCTGTAGAATATCAATTGCCTGTGATTAGAAGTCCCACCAGGTACTGCTTTAGAGGAGAAGAGACTTTAGGAGCCAGCACAGTTCCTCAGTAAAGCTGTGCAGGTTTGGCTTTTGGTGCAATCGGTGCCTATAGACAAGCTTTAAAACCGAGCCACTCCCAATGCACTCCTAACTGGCAGAGCAGAAAGGAAGATGGAGAGGTTGAAGCCACTTGGAGTGGCAACCAGAGACAGGTGGGAGTTGGGCCTTCACACTGTAGTACCTCAAAAAGATTAGGGAGGGTGATGTGATAGCAGTAGTATCACGTCAACAGGTCAACAATAGGATAGAAGTGCATTTCAAGTACCATTAAGAGGGCGAGGACCAGAAAGCCGGAAGTAGCTCAGGTCACCATGGAGAAAGGTTGGCTTAGATTCACTGCAGAGATAGTAAAGTCTAAAAGAGGCAGGTAGAACAGATCTGGTGAGAAGCAGTCTTAGGGCTGCAGGTAGGGATGTTGGGAGTAAAGCATCAATGCTTGTAACAAGTAAGTGAGGGGCAACAGACACAAAGGCAACCTACTCTTCCCTCGCTGATTCCTTCTTTGGTAACTACTTGTTCGTTTTTTCTCATGCTTTACTTCCTCCCTTCTTCCTTTAATCAGAGATTGTGAGTGCAAGCTTCATGGATCCACAGTGGCCACATGTATGTCTCTAGTCAGAACGGCTTTACTTCCCAGCAGTAATGAACCTTACGTTTCTTTATTCATTCAACCACCAGTCTTACCAGACTATTGATTTCTGTACTCCGCTGCAATATGTGCTAAACTCAAATAACGGAGACAGGAGAATATTGGTTTAGTTAGGATATTAATGCAAACCTACCTAAATTGCACTTTCCAAAGCTATGTGAACTGAAACAGCTACTGTATCTTTCAAAATTTGCACTTCTCCAAATTTTGTGCTACAGTTCTGTCAAATAATGTGTAAAATAAAAATGAAAATTGGTATATTAGAGGAAGGTGTGCATTGTTAGTGAAAATAATAAAAATGCATTATATTAGGGGGAAATTGCTTGCAAAATGTGTAGATTAGGAGAAATTTACACTGAAAAGCTGATAATTTTCATTAGGTTATTGTTTTGAAAAAAAGTAAAGTGATGCAGAAATGTGGAGAACTTAAGACAGCGCAAAATGAGAAATGGAGAGCCACCAAAAGTGACAGACTTTTCTATCCCTAGCTGCAGAAAATATTCTCCACTTCCAAATTTAGGTCAAAAATAACAATGTTAGTGGAGTGAACATTCCTGCTTACAAATACTTTGCTGCCCTGGGCTCCTATTGGGAGGAAGGCTGGGATATTTTATTATTATTATTATTATTATTATTATTATTATTATTATTGTTGTTGTTGTTGTTGTTGTTGTTGTTGTTGTTGTTGTTGTTGTTGTTGTTGTTGTTGTTATTGTTATTGTTATTGTTATTAAAGTGATATGGATGTTTACCTCCTCCCCACTGTGGTGACAGCTGTTTCAGCACTATTTATCTCCCTGTTCCTGCCTCTTCCTCATTCCTGAGTGATTCCATTAAAGATCACATAGTGAATGGGATGATGTTACAGTGCTATGTAGCCAATCAGACTTGGCTGCATAATGATGTGTCTGACAGCAAGTGAGGGAAAGCAAGAGTGAAGGCAAGTGTGGGCGATTTAAAGGAATAAGCAAAGATTTTTGCCAGGAGCGCTGAGATATCATGCAAAAATGGCAGGGCTGAAAATACTATAATGTCTACAGCAAGATTGCCTTAGAGACAGGTTTCTTTCAACTAGCCTTTAATGCTTTTGGGTCTGTGTTACTTTGCCTCACCTATCTTTCAGAACATCTTCTCTATGGACACAGATACTCTTGGAATTCTGATGAAGCCCTGTTTCAGATCCCTCCTTTTTCTTCTTTTTTGAGGTTAAATGGATATTTACCAGTGATGCCTTCCCTTTGGAATCCTCCAGGGCAGCTTTCTTGACCTCTTGAGGAAGCATGCTTATGCCTTACTTATTCCACCTGGCACTTGGAAGTTGTGGGTTTGGATTGGTTGAATTAATTCCAGCCTTGGGCTGCTGCTGCATTTACATTTGGTAATGCTGGGCGGTTTTAAATGTGAGGCCTAAAAGGGGGCTGGGGGTAAACATGTTCAAACAAATAAACACTAGGCCTTGCTTTGCTGCTGATTCTGTCTGTTTTCAGTGAACCCACTGGACTGGCTAACTTTGTTGGACACCAGGCCTATTTGCTTACTCGTCTCCTGTATGGCTGGCAAACTAGACGGTGCACTTATGTATGTCCGCACTGCATGCCTCCCGTCTCTGGGCTGGTTCATTCTGGCATATATCCATCATTTGACAACTACATCAAGAGATGACTTGCAAGTGTGCTTCAGGCATCAAAATTCTAAGACCGCAAACTCAACATGGACATCATCGTCATTAATATCATAATCACTTTATTCGTACAGCATGTTGCCATCATCATGATCAAATGTGTATGATATACCACCTCATTTCAAATACAGCACCTTTCAATGGAGTCAGTTCATACATTCTGCTGCCCGGTCATGAAATCCTGGATAATTGGGAGACAAGGCATCAAATGATGTGCATGTATAGGTGAATCAACCTTATATAGTTGCACACCCCCTCTGTGCTAGTCAAGTTCCTGAGCATGTCCTGGGAAGATAGGGAATTTCTTTTTCAACAGCTAAATCTCATTTCAGATTGTAAAGTTGGTTTTTCAGAATTCTGAAGTAGTCACATATGACACCCTGAAGTTCCTTCTAATTTGGTAGAGTGCAGCCAGACAGGTTCATGTGATCAAGAAAAAGCTCTCAGAGAGGACTGCAGAGTCCAATCAGTGAGAAAGGAAAGTTGTAGGTTTTTTTGGGGGGGATAGATCAGTCAGAACTCTTCTGTTGATGAATGAGGGCTGGGAGTGGACATGCTCAGAATGAAAATTAGCGTTTGAGGATAAACCATCATCCAGCAACCTAACTAGGAAAAGGCCTCATCAAAATTCCTTTCCTCCACCAAAAAGGTTGTTATAGATTACTTGGGTTCTCTTTCAAAATATCTCATACTAACGTCATCAAGAAGAAGGTGGCAATCAAGACTTTGAACTGGAGGAAATATTTCATTTGTATGTAGGATGGGTGCGCACTGGCTCTGTCAGGCAAAGCAGGATGATTCAGGGAAGGTTTCCATGTTTCCAAGTCATACTGCACCATTAACGATGCATCTTGAGTTGAATGAGACACTCCCTAAGCTTCTGACTGCCTTTGTGGCCTTTGCTGTCCAAAAAAATGAATAACCCCCCCCCCCCCATGAAACCAAGCTGATTGGAGAAATGCTCAGAACTTAAGAGGGGAGGGGCAGAGAAGTGTGGTCTTTTGTTCTGATAGACAGATTAGCTTTTAAACACAGTGAATTACTTTCCCAAGATGCCCCAAATACAATGATTTGGGTAGGGATGGGGGAGAATATTCCCTAAATTGGATTGATTACCAGATTTTGACATAATCCAACAGTCCACGTTTTTGTCGTCTCTAGCGAGAAAGATGGATCCAGGATCACCCCCAGACTATGGACCTGCTCTTTCAGAGGGAGTACAGACCCATCCAAAGCAGGCAACTGACCAATTATCTGAACTCGGGAACCACCAACCCACAGTGCCTCCGTCTTGCTAGGATTCAGACTCAGTTTATTGGCCCTCATCCAGCCTACCACCGAGTCCAGGCAGCGGCCCAGGGCTTGCACGGCCTCTCCTGATTCAGATGTTATGGAGAAATAGAGCTGAGTATCATCAGCATACTGCTGATACCTCGCCCCAAAGCTCCTGATGACCACTCCCAAAGGCTTCATATAGATGTTAAACAGCATGGGGGACAAGATGGTGCCCTGTGGCACCCCACAGCACAACTGCCAGGGGCTCCGAATGACAGTCACCCAATGCTATTCTCTGAGACCAACCCTGGAGATAGGATCGGAACCACTGTAAAACAGTGCCTCCAATACCCATCTCACCAAGTCGGCCCAGAAGGATATTATGCTCAATGGTATCAAAAGCCGCTGAATGATCAAGTAAGAATAACAGGGTCCTTCTCCTGATAAACGTCATCCACCAGGGTGACCAAGGCCAATTCAGTCCCATAACCAGGCCTGAACCCAGACTCAGATGGGTCAAGATAATCTGTTTCATCCAAGAGTACTTGCAATTGCTGCGCCACAACCCTCTCAATCACCTTCCCTAAAACCTGTTGCTAGTTGTCACAAACCAATGGGTCCAGGGTGGGCTTTTTCAGGAGTGGTCGGATCACTGTCTCTTTCAAGGCAGCTGGAACCACTCCCTCCCGCATGATGCATTGACCACACCCTGGATCCACTCAGTCAGACCCCCTCAGCAAGCTTTAATAAGCCAAAAAGGGCAAGGGTCAAGAGGACACTTTGCTGACTCGTTTTATGCACACTTTCCCCTAATATATGCATTTTGTAAACATTGTTTGGTTAGAGAATTGCATCATGAAATTCTGATCTGTGAACTTTGAAGGAAAGTTGTGGTGTGGTTCGCATAATGTTTCAGAAAATGTGAATTTGCTAGATTTGCCTTTATATGAGAACTGCTTTGAATTTCTCCCTCATCTCTATACACTCTAGTTAGAGGTTATTTTAGACAAGTCACGTAAGTGAAGGACAGTTTTGATTCTTGCCTTTGTGCCTGTTCTCCTGCAACCCCAACACATATTTAGGATTCTTGCCTTGACAATCTCTATCTCAATCGAAATTAAATCCCCCCCCACACAAAAAAGTCAGAATCATGAAATACTGGGTTGAAATACCCATTCCCTAAAAGGGCTAGAGTGAGAGAATGTTGCCAAGTCAATGGGGATTACTGAGCCATTGTATTACTAAAATGCTGGCACTTCGTCCATATAAATCTGCAACATCCCTTTGGAATAACATTTCATTCAATACCTTGCAATATGAGAGACGGTCAGATCTGAAAGATTTCCAGGCACTTGCATTCTCTCTCTCTCTCTCTCTCTCTCTCTCTCTCTCTCTCTCTCTCTCTCTCTCTCTCTCTCCATCCTTCTTGATTCTGCAGGTTCCCTACCTTTCATAGAATCATAGAATAGTAGAGTTGGAAGGGACCTATAAGGCCATCAAGTCCAACCCCCTGCTCAATGCAGAAATCCAACTTAAAGCATAGCCAAGAGGTCAATATCCAGCTGCCCTCCAACGTTGGAGAGCCTATCACCTCTCTAGGGAACTAGTTCCATTGTCATACTGCTGTATCAGTTAGGAAGTTTTTCCTTATGTTCAGCCAAAATCTGGCTTCCTGTAACTTGAGCCCATTATTCCATGTCCTGCTCTCTGGGGCGATTGAGAAGAGATCCCAGCCCTCCTCTATGCGGCAACCTTTCAAGTGCTTGAAGAGTGCTATCCTATCTCCCCTCAGTCTTCTCTTCTCAAAGCTAAATGTTCCCTGTTCTGTCAGTCTCTCCTCTTAGGGCTTTGTTTGCAGTCCCTTGATCATCCTTGTTGCCCGCTTCTGAACCTGATGCATTTGTCTGTATCCTTCTTAAAGTGCAGTGTGCAGAACTGGACATTCCCATTCATCCCTATAGGCTCAAAATGGAAAGCTTTTTTCAGTCTGAGAGCCACATTTCTTCATGGGTAACTTCCCAGGATCACATACGAGAGGCAAAAGTGGATGGAGCAATGAATGTGATTCTTGCTATTGAACATTGAAGCCACCCAAAAGCCAGAGGTTTCTACATTGAGATGCACACATCACCCTGTCACCCATCCAGCCAAGCAAGAGGCATTAGTACAGTCCAAGGACACAGGCCAGCTGGCAATGGCACTTGAGAATGGCACCAAGCATGGCCAGTGATTGTTGACAATCAGAAGATGCTTTTGACACTCTATACTTTGTTTTATAATTAGAAGACAAATCAAGGACTTGCATGGTAAAGTGGAGTATTTTTATTTTCCACTGTATTACGGCTGTTAATCTTTATGAATTGAAGTATCTATTTTGTGTCCAATCTGTTTTAATGATGTGAAGTGTACGTGCCTGGCTGTTGGCTTCACTTTGATTTGTTGTCGTAAACTATGTCATTTTTATTATTTAAGTGTGTTGCTGTGTCTAGATTTGCATTCTTACTTTCTGATTTCTGGCTTGCAGGGAGGGCAGCCTTTCTCCTCTAGGCAAGTTCTTAGAGACCGGGATCAAATTTTCAGGAGTCCATGCAAACTGGCAAACTAGTATTTTGTTAGCCCATGATTCCTGACTGGGAATAGGGATAAATTTGCTCAGTTCACATTTCAATGCAAACCTACCCAATTCACATCTCCTGAAGCAAAAAGGGAACCAAAATAACAGCTTGGAAATTTGCATTTCTACAAAGTTTGTGACACGGTTCTCCAACAAAAAACGAAGTGCACAAACATGCATATATTAGTGACAACTAAATTACATAAGGGAAACTTGCTTGCAGAAATTCATAGATTACGCAAAAATGCGTATACAGTTTCATACACTAGGAGAAATATATGGATTTGCATGTAGCTTTCTAAAGACAAGTTTGAGATGGATGCAAACGTAGGGTAAACTGAAAGGTGGAAAAAAATGAGAAATTGGAATGGACAGGTTCATCCACTGCTCTTCCTGATTAGTATTTAGAAATTACAGGCATGGTCAGTGCTACCATGTGGCACAGCAAAGCACCTGTGTGAGACTCAGCAGTGCTTGAAGGATTCACCAAGCTATGATTTGGAGTAAGCACAAGCCTTAATTCATTCTCTCTGTTGCTTCCAAGTGCTCTGGGGACCAGCGGGGATGGTAGAGTTATGCTGCAGAAATAAGAGTGCTCTTGCTAGCAAGGCTCTGAGCCAGGTGTCAGGGCCACTGAATATCTCAGAGCCATGCACTCATAAAAACCTAGAGTCAGATTCAAATTATATTTATTTCTAAATCCCTTTTGAAATTTAGACCATCTGTGCTCAGATTATTTTCATGGTGTATATTCAGCCTGGATTGTCACTGTTCAAATTCTCTCTTAAGGAATACCCTCCTCCAAACCTTAAAATTTGCAGGTTTCCAGATGTTTGCTCTTTTAATATCTGTAGCTCATCTGATAACACTGTTGTGAATTAATAGCCTGTTTACCCCTTTAACTTCCATCTTAATGATTTTTTTTTCCTGGGAAAAAGAAAAGCTGCTGTAATTATATCTTGTATGTGCAGGATTTTATCGCCGTTCAAGTCATCCAACAAGCAGTTTTGATTAGTATATCCAGGTAAATATTCTGGTCATGCTTTTCTCTCTTTTAATAGTAAAACAACAGGCTGGTTGCTATTAAGCTGTCCACATTGCTGATGGTTAGCAGATGAGGGTCAAGTATTCCAGAAGACTGTGGTCTCCACAATTTCATTATGATCAGAAGTGCAGAGCAAGTTGGCTGTCCATGTGTTTCAGCGATAGGTGTTACCTCTGATTGAAAATATTGGCCGTATCTGTCTAGAGCCACATCCACACCTTAAATTTAAAGCATCATTATGCCACTTTAAGCCATCATGGCTTCTCCCAAAGAATTCTTGGAAGTGTAGTTGGTTAAGGGTGCTGAGAGGACACCCCTATTCCCCTCACAGAACTACAATTTTCAGAGTGGGTTAACAATCAACCCCTCTCCCCAGGGAACTCTGGAAATTGTACCTCTGTAAGAGGAGTAGGGATCTCCTAACAACTCTCAGCACCCTCAACAAACTATAATTTCCCAGGATTCTTTCAGGGAAGCCATGGCTGTTTAAAGCGGCCAGAGTTCTCACTGGGACAAAGAAATTTGACCATATAACACCTGTCCTGGCGCAGCTGCACTGGCTACCGATATGTTTCCGGGCCAGATTCAAAGTGTTGGTTCTTACCTATAAAGCCCTAAACGGCATCGGACCACAATACCTGATGGAGCGCCTCTCTCGCTATGTACCTACCCGTTCACTACGCTCGACGTCGAAGGCCCTTCTCCGGGTCCCAACCCATAAAGAGGCCCGGAGATCAACAACTAGATCTAGGGCCTTCTCGGTGGTGGCCCCCGAACTATGGAATGCCCTCCCAGACGAGATACGCCTGGCGCCTTCTCTGTTATCTTTTCGGCGCCAGGTAAAAACTTACCTTTTCGCCCAGGCTTTTTAAATTTTGTATATTTTTAAATATTTTAATTTAACATTTTAAACTTAATATGATCTTAATTTAAATCTCAATGGCAATTTTATTAATGTTTTATAATTGTACTATATATATATATATTTTTCCACACTTGCTCATATTTTAATTGTGATTTTATTTGTTGTACACCGCCCTGAGAGCTTTCTGCTATAGGGCGGTCTAGAAATGTAAATAAATAAATAAATAAATATAGTGCTTTTAAATGTATGGTGCAGATAGGGTTGCCAGGTTCAGGGCCTGAGACTGATCCTGTATCTTTAGGAGAAGAGAAAGTCAGCCAAGTGCAGGGGTTCTTGCAACACTGTAATAGGAAAAACCACAAGGTGGAATTCTCCCTTCCTCCTGCACAACTTTTAAAGATACAGAAGACCTCTTGGTTGCCAGGCCCAGCCTCCAAGAGGTCTTCTGTGTCTTTAAAAGTTGTGCAGGGGGAAGGGATAATTCCACCTTGTGGTTGTTCCCACTACAGAGTTTCAAGAACACCTGCACTTGGCTAACTTTCTCTTCTTCTAAAGATACAGGATCAGTCTCAGGCCCTGAGCCTGGTAACCCTATGCAGATATGATCTAGAACTCCTTCTGCGTATATGTTCATTCTAGATATATTCAGTAATTATGTAAAAAGATGATATTCAAGATGTGGGTAATCCATTCATGATGATGACTTTAGATATAGTTATTTGGCTTTAGATGACCTACCTATGGGAGTCTCCACTCAATGAGACTGATTTTCTTCAAGGTAAGTCTCCTAGTTTTCCTTCTGCATGGGCACAGCAATCCTAACCTCTGATTCGCTGTGCTGGAGAGACCCTCACTGTTCCCTCTGAAAGGGCTGGTGTGTGGACACTACTGCTGGTGATATGCCTTCCAACTGTAGGTAGCATAAGCCCCCACAAAAGGCATTTGGGGGGACAAGGAAGGGGTTAGGAGAGGACAGGTGCTAGGCCAGCTGGCTGAGCCAAGTCTCCTGTGCTAACCTTCAGAAATTAGCTACCAGACAGAGACCCTTTTCTGTGGAACACCCTCATTGTGCATCTCCCTCCCTAGATATGTTCACCAGGCTCCATATTGTTACCTTATAGAAGCTAGGTGGAATATATTTTGTTATCCTGAGCCTTTGTTGGTTAGGTACGTTGTGTGTTTAAATTTATTCTGAATGGTCTAGAAAGCTGGTGCTTCATCTGTTGGTTTGTATCCCCAGCCATACATTTTCGTGTGTGACTGCTTCTGGGTATTTAATATTGATTTCTTTTAATTGCTTTTTAATTCACTGGTTAGACTCATTCTTTTGTTACTCTTGAAAGAATTCTTTTTCTAATGCAATTTTAAAAGAGAAACAACTAAATAAATAAATAGTAGAAGATGGGCAAGAAGAATTCATGGTTGTGTCAGGCGAGGGGCGTAGTTGTACCTATGTCTGTAGCATCTTATGATCTTATGAGCCAAACAGCATGTTGGCTGCCAAAAAGAAACTTCTGACGTGCTTCCTTGCCCTTTCCTTCTGATAGGAGCCAAGAAAGGAAGTTAGTCAGCCACTGAGAAGACTCTTTTCAGAAACTAATATACTCCCCGTTTGTGCTGATTAGCTCCTAAGGATGTCTATTGTTGTGGGAGAAGGATAGAGAAGCAGGAAACAGTGTTCAAACCTGACCAGATTATTCTGTAATCTTAGAAGAGGTGTGGCTGTGAGGGGGCGTGGCTGTAACTATCATGAAGGGATCCTGCACTTCTGAATTTGCCACTGCACTATTGGCTCAGGAGCGCTGTATCAGTCGGTAGCTACCCCATGTGGTGAACCAACAAGTTGCATGTAAGGGCTTCTCAGTAAAGTACCTTCAGGCTCTGGACTGACTCCACCAACCCTGGCTGGTCATTGGATGATCCTGGACATGAAGATGTATAAAGGACTTCCTGCTGAGTCTGTCTTAACCAGCAAGGACTTGTTGAGTGTCAGGGTGTTTCTGTGGTTATTCTTTGATCTTGCCTGGCTACTGGAATCTGCCTTTTTCTTTGTCCTCTGGACCTGACAACTAGCAACTAACTTGTCCTGTGGCTTCTGGTGCCTGGTTAACTTCTGCCTGTTTGCCCATGGCCTAGCTGTGACATGTTGCCTGGCAACAAGGTGGCACACTTCACAGTAATTTCTGACTATTCCATTCAGTGTTATTTTGGCACAGCCAGCTTTTCATGAACTGCTAAATTGGAGAGAGTGTGAGAGTGTTTTTTGTTGTGCATTAACTAGGCACAGGCCCTTAGGGGAAGGGCTGTAGCTCAGGGACAGAGCATCTGCATTAGTCGCACGTTCAGTCCCCGGCATCTCCAGGCAGGGCTGGGAGAGAACCCTGTCTGAAATCTTGGAGAGCTGCTGCCAGTCAGTGTAGACAGTACTGAGCTAGATGGATCAATGGCCTGACACAGTGTAAGGCAGCTTCCTATGTTCCCTTTAAGGATAACACAGCCTCCAGACTTCTCTTGTGTTGTGGTGGTAGTAGCAAAGGAGAATGCATCTTCCTTGTGGTGCTGTGCTCATTGGGATGGGGGTGGCAGGATGGAAAAACATATGACCTTCCAGAGGTTGTTGGCTTCCAACTCCCATCAGCCCCAGCCAGCATGGCCATTGGTCAGGAGTTATAGTCCAATGACATCTGGAAGATTAACCCTGTAGTTGTCTTTGTTTTGCCCCCTTCTCTGCTTCTTCAGAACTTCTTCCTCTCCACTTTGGGCAAAGATCTACTTTCCCTTTTTCCTACCCGCCTTTTGCCACCTTCCCCAGCTGGAAGTGGAGGAAGAGCAAGAAACAGCATTCTCATCTTCGCCCACCTCTTCTGCACTCTCTCTGTCAATCACTGGCCCAGGCTGGCAGCTAGAATTGCAGGTCCTCTTGTTTACAATGCATTGTAATTGCAGACGCTGGCTCAGCTGTCACTTGTGATTTTATCTTCTCCTGTTTTGCCGGTGCACATGCTCCCCTAAGTGTCAAGCATCTGCCCTTGCGAGTGGCACTTTTGGGAGGAAGTGTGCCCCTCCACCAAGCAGGGGAAAGAAATCAGCTATCTTCTGCCCTTTGTCCCCCCCCCTCCTCCTCCTCTACATGGAAGGCAGAACTGCAAGAGAAAAGATAGGGCTTGACACTGGCTGTTACTGTTTTCCAGCCCACTTCTACCAACACAAAAGCTCCACACGCTGAACCTGTTCCTCTGCCAGTCATGGCCCCGTTCCTTCCTCTCCTTGACTTCTTAGCTGTTTTTTATTATGCTATATTTAAATGTTTTAAAATAGCAAGTGCTGGGCATGAAATATGAATTCCCTCTAATAAAGGCTTTGGGGAAACTGAGAGAATTCTATGCTCATGGCATACAGGTGGTATGGATAGGATCTGAGCCTGTTACCACTCTGTGCCCCTGATAGGGACTGGAAGTAAACACTGCAGGTTAAGGTGGGTCTGCATTAAAACAGGGCATGAGTGAGTAACCAGCATCTTCCCAGCCATTTGTGGGGTTTGGTGCGTGAAGGAGCTTGATAATTAGCTTAATCAGAGTGTGGTCCATAAGGGTAAATGGGCCTCTGTCCCACCAGTAGATTCAGCTTGAAATGCGAACTGGCAGAGCTTAGAAAAGTTACTTTTTTTGAACTACAACTCCCATCAGCCCCAGCCAGCATGGCCACTAGATTGGGATGATGGGACTTGTAGTTCAAAAAAGTAACTTTTCCAAGCTCTGCGAACTGGATTGAATTGCTCACCAATCTCTAATGGGCATCAGCCGCCACTGGTGTTACTAAATCAGCAATGCCAAGCTGCTGTTAAAGAAATAAGCAGACAATATACCTTCACATCAGCCTTTCCCAACTTAGAGCTCTCCAGATTTATTATTGTATCCTGCCCTTCCTCTCCAAGGAGCCCAGGGTGGCCAGCACATCAATAATAATACATTTAAAAAACAAACTAAAAACAGCGAAAAACGTTATTTCAGCCACCGATCTCAGGGATGCCAGGAAGAGTGTCTTACAGCCATCAAATGCTGTTGGACTCCAACTCCCATCAGCCCCAGCCAGTATGTCCAGTGGCTTATAGTAGTCCAAAATATCTAGAAGGCACCAGGCTGGAGAAGGCTGATGTATGTTAATGAGAATCAGTGGTTGAAGTGCCTGGCTAGTCTTATTAGCTGCACAGGTTCCATAAAGCAACCCCAATAAGACCTTTAGTTGGATCTCGGCAAGCTTCTGAATTATACAGAACTTTTCTTTCCCTTCTGAGTAATTCTCCGAGGGCCGCATACCAGAGGTGGATGGGGCCAGAGACAAAAGTGAGTGGAGCAATAAATGTAAATTATATAGTTGTACAGTTGCCTAGTTTCTACACACACTCTCAGACACCTCCCTGTCCTCCATCCAGGCAAGCATAAAGCATTATCGCAGTTCAAGGACAAATTTCATTCAGGCAAAATCACTCGAGGAGAGCGTGAAGCAAGGCCAGTGATGGGCATGGCCTGAGGAGAGATGGTGTGGCTAGGGAGAGGGTGTGGTGTATAGAGGGCCAGAAAGAGAAGCTTGGAGGGTCACATTTCCCCACTCCTGGACTAGATGTTCACAAACACTGTTAAAGGGAGAGATGTAGAGATGGGCTATAACATCATTTCCAGGTTTGCTCCTTACTGCAAAATTTGCTCGTGCAGTTCTTGATACTGTGAATATTTCTCTTTCTTTCTTTCTTTCTTTCTTTCTTTCTTTCTTTCTTTCTTTCTTTCTTTCTTTCTTTCTTTCTTTCTTTCTTTCTTTCTTTCTTTCTTTCTTACATTTGTATCCCACTATTCTGCCAAGGAAACCAACATGGCTGCTATAATATCATCATCATCATCATCAATTTCTTACTCTCCCTTTACATAAGGCCCCAGGGTGGGTTACAGCCATTTAAAAATACAATATTAACAACAGCTTAAAATGCCCTCTCCTTCATTTGTCCTCACAATGGCCCCATCAGGTAGCTTAGGCTGAGAGACAGTGACTGGCCTGAGGACATCCAGTGAGCTTCATGGCAGAGTTGGGATTTAAACCCTGGTCTCCCAGATTGTAGTTGGATGATACTTTAGCCACTATTCCACATTGGTTTCTGATGCTGTCAGAGTCTTTTGTAACATACATTGGGGAATGGGATACAATTTTTGGACTGTGCTGGGCAAATCCAGGCAAGCAGTTTAACAACTGGTAAAATAGTGACATGAGAGGGATGCAATGGTAACCCCTCCCCCAAATACCGCTTACCATGAAAACCCTATTCATAGGGTCGCCATAAGTCGGAATCGACTTGAAGGCAGTCAATTTCATTTCATACCTAAAACAAAAATGCCTTGGTGATCTGGTATAGTCCTGTTTCGCCATGAGAAGAATCTTGTTACTCTGCTGCTTCCCTACAAGGGAAGGGGCTGTAGCTCAGTGGCAGAGCATCTGCTTTGCATGCAGAAGGCGAGTTCAATTCCTGTCACCTCTCTAGACAATGCTAAGCTACATGAACCAATTCTCTGACTTGGTGTAAGGCAGCATCCTATGTTCCGGTGGTGATGGTGGTGTGGTAGGATGCTCCTTGCCATTTGACAGACCAGACCAGAAGGCTGAGCTGAAGTGCCCTACCATTTGGGGTGAAAAAATCTGTCAGTTTTGCTTCTCCCAGTTTCTCATGTTACCAATCTGAAATTCAGTTCTGCAGCCATTTGTGACTTTAAATTTCTCCTAATCAGCTCATTTTTGTATGTCGTTTTCAATAATGTACACATCCTTGCAAGCAGTTTCTCCTAATATAATGCAATTTTGTATGTTATTTTTTCTAATTCATCCATTTGTTATGCACATTTCCCCTTAATATATGCATATTTGTAAACACTGGTTGGTCAGAGAACTGCATCACAAAATTTGGGTATGTGCAAATGTTGAAAGATGCCTGTGTTTCGGTACTCATATTGTTTTGGAACGGATAAATTCAGCTTTAAATGTGAACTGAATCACAATTCTCCCCCATCCTTGCCCACCATTTCTCTGCCCTACTTGCAAGTGATGAAATTGGGTGGGATCATTCCAATGATTTTTCAGAAGGGAAGAGCAAAAGGGGGTTGTGATCTTTGCATCATTCTGAAGCCAGTTAGAGTGAGGGAAATGCTTCCTGCCCTTATTCCAGAAGACTGGTCAATAAAGAAATGAGGGTTGCCAGTCGCTGGGCCTACAATCAGGGATGTAGTCATCCAGGGTCTCGGGGGAACTTAGACCCTTACTTTTGGGGGAGCAGGGTCCCAGCAGGGCCCCAATGTCTCCAGCGTCCTATGAGCCACTCAGCATGCAAGGGGAGTGTGTTAGCCACTGAGAAGTGTCTTCTAAAACAGTATTCAAGCCTGGCTAGATTATTCTATAATCTTAGAAGGCTGTATAATCTTAAAAGGGTGTGTGACTATGAGGGGGCATGGCTGTGACTGTTATGAAAGGACCCTGCACTTCCAAATGTGCCACTACGCTAGTGCCTACAATGACTGCCACTTCTGCAATCATGGAACAAGCTTCAACAGAAATAAAATAAGGAACAGCAGAGCAGTTTCATAGAAACCTCCGGTTTTGAGTGGAGCATCCTCTTTTTAAAAAAACCCTTTCTGCTCAGATCAGAGCCTGGAAAAGTTACTCTTTTGAACTACAACTCCCATCAGCCCAATCCAGTTGCCATCCTGGCTGAGGCTGATGGGAGTTGTAGTTTTAGAAAAGTAACTTTTCCAAGCTCTGGCTCAGACATTATGGATGAGCTGACTAAGCAGCTACATTAGGTGTGGGCAACCTTTGGCCCTCCAGATATTGCTGAACTACAACTCCCATCAGCCCCAGCAAACATGGTCGATGATCAAAGATGATGGGAGTTGTAGTTCAGCACCATCTGGAAGGCAAAAGGTTCCCCACACCAAGGCTATATATGCGAACTGTGGCCTAAGTTCCTATTTCTGTATTCACCTTGTAGCTGTGTGTACTTTATTTTATTTCAACCATTTATGGCACTGTAGTCTCTGAGTGGTATCCAATGATGTTATACCACCCTGAAACATACAGTAGAGATAAAATCAGTTAAAAATAATCATAAAATGGGGGTAGTGGGGAGATATACTTTAAAATGGCTGCTGACATAAGATTAGTCTTCACCACATGCTGGAAGTTCAACCTGGAGGGGGCCTGTTTGATCTCAGCTGAGAGGGAGTGCCAGAGAGTTGGGCCCACAATACTAAATGCGTAGTTTCTGGTGGATGCGAGCCTTGCATCCGAGCCACAGGGGACCACTAATGGGAAGATAGTGCCCCAGTATCCTCTTCAGCAAGGTTGAGGTTCCTGGAACACACTCCTCAAACCATGCATGAAAGCTGTTTGGGGCAGTAAAATAACGGGCTGGTCATGATTGCTTCCCCTTGCTACTGACTCTGGAGGTTCTACCAAGGGTCAAACATCTCAGGAGTCCTGAAGGATTCTAAGGTAGTTTAAATATAACTTGACAAATGTACCAACAGTTTTTCATCACCAGGTGTGAAAAGCCAGCCAATCCCCATTTCTTGCAAATCCCTTTTATGCCCTACCAGATTCTACTCTACTTCCCCCAGGATACACATAAAACAAAGCCTTTATGTAGTCGTTTTCCTTTAGTTGTTCCTAAATACTGTGTAATTTGGTTTGATTTAAGTATTCTCTTGGTCACATCCATTTGAATACTGATTTTCTCAACTTTCTGGCTGTCTACATAACTTGCTTTATTTATTGATGGCAGGTGTCCACTAGGGTGAAGGGTCCCATTCCCCTGAATATTTGGTTTGGCAAGATTCTATGTGGTCATTGGCTGATTGATAACGATTAAGCTTTGTTGCTTCAATTATCTGCAATGCATTCTAAAAGCCCTCCTCAGTTAATTGTATAGATTTCCTTCACTTTTTTTTGAGAATGGTCCAAATAATATTATTTGTGCTGTGTTCCCAGCATCAAAGGCAATCAGATGATGTCATCCGTTGATGTCTTTGACCTTGTGCTAGAAATTTGGCATGTTAACGCTTTTTCTATTAACTCCATCAATCAAGCATAGTTATTTGGTTCAAGTTGTTGTCCAGCCTTCTTCATGGGCATTCCCCCTTTTCTCTATGACCTCCGATGAGTGCCTATCACACGCGGGGGAGAAGAGCATCTTTTCACCACTTGATTAACTCATGCTTAGGGGAAGGGCACTTCCCAAATTCAATCGTTAGCATCAACTTTTTCTACAAGTAGTAGTGATGGCCACCAACTTGGATGGATTTCGAATAGGATTAGACCAACTCATGGATTATAAGGCTATCAGCAGCTACAAGCTATGATGGCTATGTTCTCCCCCCACTGTCGGAGGAATATGCCTCTGAGTGTCAGTAGCTGGGAATCACAAACAGAGAGAGTGTTACTTCACTCAGGTCCTGCTTTCAGGCTTCCCATAGGCCCCTGTTGGCCCTGTGAGAATAGGATGCTGGACTAGATAAGCCATTGGCCTGATCCAGTGGAGGGGATTCTTAAATTCTTATGTTAATCCCAGTTAAAAGGATCAGGTATCAGATGATGGAAACGACCTCTGCTTGTGACCTAGAGAGCTACTAGTACTCAACAATACTGGGCTAAGGAGGATAAAGAGCCTGACCAAAGGGAAATTAGTTCAGTCCACATTCTGAAGCAAACCAGCCTATTCACAGTTTCCAGATCAGGATCAGGATACAACTATCAGTTTGATTACACACTCTTCTAAATTTTGCAGTGCAGTTTGGGTTCAAAAACTGCACACAAAAATGCAAGGTACATGGCACATACAGCTGTGCCCACTTCCCAGCCCACAGCATTTGCCACCTGAAACAGCTTCCTCACTCTGTCTCATGGCAGAGCCGGCCCTGGGTGGGGAGGACTTCCAAGCATATGACAGGCCAGAATATGTGACTCGTGAGCTGCATGGTGTGCAGGCTTAGACTTTAGGAAATTGGCAGAAGAATAGAGATTTGAACCTGAAATATACCATTTTGTGCTAAGGTTCTCCCCCCCCCCCGCAATACAAAGCAATTTCCCTTGACCTTCTCCTCATCTTTACAACTAGATTGAAACCTCTTTAATTCATACCTCCCTTTCCCTAAAACCCCTTCTGAAATTGACAGGTTCTTACTGCCATGTGTGTGTGTTGTACTGCTTTGGTATTTTGGGATGTTGGCAAAGTGATTGCCTGCAAATAGATTGTAATTGGTTTATAAAACCCAAACTCACTGACTCTGAAGAGGCAGCAGGGCAGGGGAAGGCAAAATAAGTGTCTGCTTTCCGAGCAAATTGGCAGGAGGAGAAATTGCTTTTGGAGCCAAAGGAAATGGCAGCTTGAATAAAATGATTCCTCCCCCTCCCTAAGACTGCCAGCAACTCCTCAAAATTCCTAGTATTAAGAGCACCACAGTTTCAGGGGATATACAAGGAGAGGTTGTGTGTTATGCCCTACACGTTATTTCCTAGAGGGGCTTGTGAGTTTTAGGTGGGCTGTTGTTCAGGGTGGTGGGGCTGCTGTTACCACATCAAGGTATACAGAGCAGCTTCAGGACAGGATCACGAGCGATGGGATGATGTATATGAGTAATGCATGAGAGGATGTGGCCAACAGAGATGGAGGAGAAATTTGATTCAGTTCACATTTACAGCTGCATCTATCAAATTTGCACTTTCCAAAACAATATGAATTAAAGCAGCTTCCTGTGCAAGCTGTTTTGGGGTCCTGAAAGCCCAGTCAACTTTTAATTCTTCCCTGTTCCACCTCTACCCTGCCAGATTCATCTAGGGCTAGGCTCTGTTTTTCACTCGTTAGCTTCTTCCCACTCCTGATCCCTTCCAGAAGACTAGTAATTTTAAAATCAGAAGTTCAAAACCCTAGGATTGTGTAGGTCATAGATAGCCCACAGCCATTTTCTTGGTATGCATTGGGACAGTGTTCTCTAGGTAGTGGTCCATGGACTAAAACGTATTGGCATTTTGTAACATACAATTTAGCTATATTTGTTGTGAAAGTGCAGTCTATAAATATTTAACAAATATACATACCAACTGAACGCTGCACTCTTCAGGAGAGGTTTCCTGTGGAAACTATAATTTCTCCATACAATGTAAAAATCAGACCTTTAGCATGGTGGCATTGAGGTGATTATACTTTGGACACATAATGAGAAGACATGATTCACTAGAAAAGACAATAATTCTGGGAAGAACAGAAGGGAGCAGAACAAGAGGAAGGTCAAACAAGAGATGGATTATTTCCATAAAGGAAGCCCCAGAACTGAATTTACTAGATCTGAACAGGGTAGTTTATAACAAATGCTATTGGAGGTTGCTGATTCATAAGGTCACCATAAGTCGTAATCAACTTGAAGGCACATAACACACACACCCTTTGGAACTACCTCCCATTACATATCAGACAGGCACCATCTCCATTGTCTCTTGGATTCTGTTGAAGACTTTCCTTTTTCAACAAGCCTTTTAAATTTGAGATTATTTTTGTGTGTGCAAATGCAGTCTTAACATTTATTATTTTGTAAGAAGTTTACATGAAACAATAGGGTACCCTTGAGAGTGTGTTGAGGCAGAGCATAATTTGCTTAATCATTTGACCATATCTTGCCATGGGCTATGCCAGGCACTATAGGACTTTGTTCATTGTGCTTAAGACTTTCAAACAGAACATGTTCAAGAGATTAACACTGCATGCAGCTCTTGGTAATTAACAGTTTGATAAAGAGTGTGCACCATATAACTTAAGTCTGTACTGATTTTTCCCCCAGCTCTTGCCTCAGATCAAAATATATTTGTCTTGTCTTAGCCCTAGTTATTGAACAATAAAAAACATCAACAGTATAATATTGTTGATGTTTGTATTGTTGTCTGGCCTGGCCCCAGACATGCTGGGGTCCTTGGGCACAAGCCTGCCCCAGGCCCCGGCGCTCCCCTTCTGTGATTCATGGCAGGATCGCTGCCGCGGATTGCATGCCCCGCCATTCCCTTGCTTAACCTACCTTTCTCAGTTGTTGTGGGGTTGCACACACAGCACTGCCCTTAACAAAGTTGGTGGCCGAGTTTTCCCTAAGGGGCTGAAGCCTCTGCCGCCATCTTGGTTCATGGCAGGGGTGCGTGCTTGAATGGCTCTTGAAACTATAGAGACCTGATTTATGGGCAGGCCTTCTGTGTACTATCCCCCCCACTTTCTCCCCCCCTTGCTTCATGTTGCCTTAAAAGCAGCCTAGAAGTAGGCAAGCACTGTAGGCAAGCACTGTAAGCAGCAGATCCAGGCTGCCATTAAAGGTTGGCTGGTTGGTTGTTGATCCTAGTTTATGATTTATTATTTAATGTCCTGCTTTATAGCCCAAAAACTCTCAGACCAGTATAGATCAGTTTACTTTAACATTATATTTTAAAAAAAATCCATTTCAGTAAACTAAGGATGCTTGGTATTTGCAAATTCTGATACAAACCGGCATTATCCAAACCTCCCGGACTAACGTGCAGATTGGAACTTAACCACCAGCTGGTTTTTGCACTTGATGGCAAAACACACTTCTTGGCTCACAAAATGTATTAAAATAGTTTAAAATATTTTATTCTGAGAGAGAATGTATTTAGAAATGTGTATTTAAATATAAGTTTCAGTACGGATTTTAAAAATCCACAGGTTAATGTGGAAATAGGACAGAATGGATGCAAGCGTAAACACACTAAGTAAGACACTAAGTAAAGAAACAATCTGATTCACCCACTTGTAAGCAAACCGCAGCATGGTGACAACCGGTGGCTCCAGGCAACCAAATGTCTTAAGACCAGCCTTGCCCATTAGAAATGTTTCTTTTTGCTGTGCCTCTCCAACTCTCCTGTTCCTTAAACTCCTGCCACTTTTGGTCTAGGTTAGAACAATAAGCCCAGATCTCGGAAATAATTCGTTACAAGTAACGCATTACTTGTAATTCATTACTTTTTTGAGGAACGAGTAGGTAATTCCTTTACATTTGGACTGTAACAGAACTAGGTGTGATTTTATTACTTTTGTGGAGTAATTGTAATGTTTCCAGTATTACTTGGGAGCATTACTTGGGGGGGGCAGGGGAAGTCTTCTGCTCCTCTGATTTGTGGATGAAAATCAGGTGCCTCAAACTGGGCTTCTGTGCAGCGTCTCTCTTCTCTCATGCTCTGTGGGTGGGTAGAAGATGACGAGGGAGGAGGTGGAGAGTGAGATGGGGTGGAGTGGAGAAAACAATTGTTTAAAAAAATGGATGGTGGTGATGAAGAATGGAGTGGAGGGAAAAAGGAGCCAGAGGGCAAGAACATGGATAAAAGAGAAGGAGGTAGCAGCAGAATGGAGATAAAGAACTGTGGAGGTGAAAGATGACAACATCTGTGTGCTTGTACTTGGCACACAAAGTGGCCTCCACCGCCCTCTCTGGCTACTGTGCTGCATTTGCGGTATTTTAACTTTTTTGCATCTCAGGGGAAAATGTTTGCTTGGGTGAGTGTCCCTTAGTTGGTAGCAGGGCAGGGTCTGGGAGGAGGTTAAGTGAGAGAGATTATGCTTCCTGGCTGAGGGGGGGGGTTGCACTTGGTTTGACATGCAAACATCTGAGTAGTGGCTTCTGCCTCCCTTCCCACCTCCCTTACCAGTGGAGAGACCACCATTGCTATCTTATGGACAAAAATAATTATTCTACTATCCCCTGTGTGTATATGCTTATTTTTAAAGTTGTTTTAGGTGACTTAGGTGTACAGCAGCCAAGGCCAGCACCTTGTAGGCACTCTAATTTTTTTTAAGTAACTCCCCACCTCCCTTACCAGCGGAGAGACCACCATTGGATAAAAAGAATTATTCTACTACCTCTGTATGTGTGTGCTTATTTTTAATGTAGTTTTAGGCTACTTAGATGTGCAGCAGCCAAGGCCAGCACCTTGTAGGCGGTTTTTTTTAAAAGTAACTGAAATGTAATTATAGTGATTACTTTTGAGAAAAAGTAAAGTAATCAGTTACTTTCAGAGCGATTGTAATGGTAATTACTATTTTTTGGGGACCATGTAATTGTAACTGTAATTTATTACTTTTTAAAAGTAATCTTCCAAGCTCTGAATAAGCCTGGACATTGAGCTTGCTGAATCACAGGAATGACTCAGTATCTCTCTTATGGATTGGAAATTATGAATAAGCCTTAATATAGCTGTACAGCAACCCCTCCTTTCTTATATGGTATCTTCAGTATTCATTCCTGGGAATGGAGAACATTGGAAGTACAGTGCCGGGACGTTTCAGGGTTGCACGGGGAGACACCTTGCTGTTTAATAAATTATAGAAAAGCTTCATAAAATGTCTGGCAAGTGCATTCCTCATGCAGAAAATGTTAACGGAATAACACAGGATGAATAATAGAAAAGGGTTCTTGAAAAATTCATAATTTCAAGGCAAAGTGAAGGGCAACTCCCATTCAGTCTGTATTTGCCTGTGGAAAAGTGATTAAAATATATATTATTTGTCCTGTCTGTAGGCAATGTATTATTAAGTGGAAACCAGTGTGGTGTTTGGGAAGGGGTGGGGTCGGGAAGGGGAGAGAATCCATTTCATTCCATTTAGAAGCAGCAAAAAAAAAAAGGTGGGTGCGCTCTTTGAGGGTGCTTTTGTGTCAGATGTTTTACGAGGATTTTAATCGGCCATTTGGGGGAAAAATGAGGTTTTAATTACAACTCCCTGCCTCCCAGCAATACTGCTCATTCATTCCTTTGCATGTTGTTTCCATGACTGTTGCTGGGAAAATGCAATAAAACTCTCTCTTTGCCTTTTATTTATCCCTCCAGTACGGAGAAAGCAACTTGGTGTACAAAACTGGGATGCTTGACGGAGGAGGGCATTGGGCATCAGGCATGACGAAGAGAGGGCATGAGAAGAGCCCCACTGGATCAGACCAAAGGCCTGTCTGTTCTAGCATTCTGGTGGGTGGGAAGCCCACTTGCCCAGAAGCACAATAGCCCACTCATGCTTGCAATTCCTAGGGATGGGGGAGAAAATTGATTCTGTTCGCATTTAAAGGAGAATTTATGAAATTCTCACTTTCCGAAACGATATGAGAACTCACACACAGCCATCCTTCAAAATTGGCACCCATCCAAATTTGGTGTTGCAGTTCTCCAACTAATGGTTACAACAATGCATATATCAGGGGAAAGTGCATACAAATGGATATAGTTGTGTAAAACACACACACAGAGATGCATTATATTAGGAGAAATTGCTTCAAAAATGTGTGCCTTAGTCAGCACTGCATATAAAAATGTGCTTGCTAGAAATTCACACTAAAATGTGGAAGAATTTTTATAAGGATTTTTAAAAAAACAAACACGCAAATAACTACAGAAGTGTAGAGAACTGAATTTAAGATTGGGAAAATAAGGAACTAAGGAAACTAAGGAACTAAGAAAATAAGGAACTAAGTGAACTAACATTGACAGATCTTTCCATCCCTGGTAATCTGCAGCAACTGGTATTTAGAGGCATTCTGCTTCTGATACTAATGGTGATATGACTATTAATCATGACTATTAGTCATGGATAACCTTTGCCTAATCCCCTTCTAAAATGTTACCCTAAATGCGTAGCTGCCATAAAAGATTGCATCTGTGTGTCAAACTCCATCACCTTTTCAACTTCTAGTACAATGTATCCATGGCTTGATGCCTCTACCTTTCCCATTTCCCAGCCCACTACCAATGATAAGCAATTATGTGCATAAGAGAATGTCCAACATTGTGATATCAGGACACGAGTAGGGATAGTTGAATCTGTCTGTTTTGGTTTGCCACATTTCTGCATCAGGTTGGGATTTTTTTTTGTAAAAAAACCTAAGGAAATTAGTCTCCTAATTTTTTGCAAGCAATTTTCCATAATCATTTTGTATGTTGTCATATGCATTTTTATGCACACTTTCCCCATATACATGCTTTTTTGTACACGTATTATGGTTGGTGAACTGTATTATAACAGCGACTAGTACATAGGGACAAAGATAATTATTACAATAGTTACTGTATAGAAATAGAAGAGGACAACAAAAAGGGAAGAACAAGAGCCCTGTTCCAAAAGATTAGAGAAATGAAAGGGAAATTTAAACCACGAGTAGGGATGTTGAATAATCAACAGGGGAACACACTGACTGACCGAGATGAAATAAAAGGATGGAAGCAATGCAGTGAAGAACTCTATAAAAGAGATGCCAGGACGACAGATTCATTCATGGAGGAACCGTGTGATGAAGAACCAGAAATTTTAGAATGCGAGGTGAAAGCTGCTCTTAAAATACTTGGAAGAAACAAATCACTAGGAATAGATGGCATACCAATAGAGTTGCTACAAGCTACTGAGACTGAATCTGTCCAAATTTTGACAAAAATCTGTCAAAAAATATGGAAAAATAAACAATAGCCCACAGATTGGAAGCGTTCCATATACATCCCAATTCCAAAGAAACGGGATCCCAGGGAATGCAGTAATTATTGAACTATTGCCTTAATATCCCATGCAAGTAAAGTAATGCTCAAGATTCTACAACAAAGGCTCTTACCATATATGGAGCGAGAAATGCCAGGCGTCCAAGCTGGATTTAGAAAGAGAAGGGGAACCAGAGATCACATCGTAAACATACATTGGATAATGGAATGGAGCAAGGAATTTCAGAAGAAAATCACCCTGTGCTTTATAGATTACAGCAAAGCCTTTGACTGTGTAGATCATGAAAAACTATGGAATGCTTTAAAACAAATGGGGGTGCCACAGCATCTGATTGTCCTGATGCACAACCTATACTCTGGACAAGAGGCTACTGTAAGGACAGAATATGGAGAAACCGATTGGTTCCCCATCAAAAAGGGTGTGAGACAGGGGTGTATTTTATCACCCTATTTATTGAATCTATACACAGAACATATACAGAAAGCAGGATTGGACCAAGATGAAGGAGGTGTGAAAATTGGAAGGAGAAATATCAATAATTTAAGATACGCAGACGATACCATACTACTAGCAGAAACCAGTAATGATTTGAAATGAATGCTGATGAAACATAAAGAGGAAAGTACAAAAGCAGGACTACAACTGAACATCAAAAAGATTAAAGTAATGACAACAGAAGATTTATGTAACTTTAAAGTTGACAATAAGGACATTGAACTTGTCAAGGACTATCAGTACCTTGGCACAGTCATTAATGAAAATGGAGACAATAGTCAAGAAGTCAGAAGAAGGCTAGGACTGGGGAGGGCAGCTGTGAGAGAAGTAGAAAAGGTCCTCAAATGCAAAGGTGTAGCACTGAACACTAAAGTCAGGATCATTCAGACCATGGTATTCCCAATCTCTATGTATGGATGTGAAAGTTGGACAGTGAAAAAAGCGGATAAGAGAAAAATCAACTCATTTGAAATGTGGTGCTGGAGGAGAGCTTTGCGGATACCATGGACTGCAAAAAAGACAAATAATTGGGTGTTAGAACAAATTAAACCAGAACTATCACTAGAAGCTAAAATGATGAAACTGAGGTTATACTTTAGACACATAATGAGAAGACATGATTCATTAGAAAAGATAATAATGTTGGGAAAAACAGAAGGGAGTAGAAAAAGAGGAAAGCCAAACAAGAGATGAATTGATTCCATAAAGGAAGCCACAGTCCTGAACTTGCAAGATCTGAACAGGGTGGTTCATGACAGATGGTCTTGGAGGTCGCTGATTCATAGGGTTCCCTTAAGTCGTAGTCGACTTGGAGGCACATAACAACAACAACAAATTGGGCATTAAAATGTGGACCAAATTGAATTACTCTCCCATAAAGTCATAAAGTGGAGAGGAAGTTGCTGGTTCTGGTGTAATGGGCAAAGATTTGTACAGAGGGATGGACCGATGAATGTGGCCTTTAAAAAAATGAAAATGAAAAATTAATGAGAATGCCATAAGCACTCATCACCCTTTGAAAGAGACCAGCTCTGATTAAAATCCAATTAAAATTTGCATTTTAACATCTGTGGTTAATGAATTAATCAATGAGTGATGCCAATTAATTAATAGATTTTTTCAGGGCTAATCTGAATATGGCTTCACTGATGACAGTGGGCACTGGCTTGGTCATGTTGTTGCTTAGATGTCTCCATAGCAAGCAGGATGAGGTCATGTTGTTGCTTAGATGTCTCCATAGCAAGCAAGATGAAGAGAAAGCAAGTTTAGAAGAGCTGACATTTTGCTGATGCCTACATGAAAGATGATATGAGAACTGGAACAGACTCTATCCATATCTTTCTATGGAGGTCCAGCCAATGATCACTGTTGCAAAATGCATTACCTTGGCCATGGTGACCATTCCCTGTTTATAGGGAAAGGTCATAGCTCAGGGGTAGAGTATCTGCTATGCATGCAGAATATCTCAGGTTCAATCCCTGCCATCTCCAGGTAGGACAGGAAGAAAGTCCTGGAATGAAATCCTGAAGATCTGCTGCCAGCCAATATAGACAATACTGAGCTAGGTGGACCAATGGTCTGACTCAGTTTAAGGCAACTTTCTATGTTCCTATCCATTCATTCATTGATTGATACTTTTTCTGCATTTATTTATTACATTTTTAGCCCATCTTTCATCCAAGGAACTCAAGTTGGCGAACATGATTCTTCCTCTCTCCATTCTAACCTCACAGCAACCCCATGAGGTAGGTTAGGTTGAGAGGCACTGACTGGCCCAAGGCCACCCAGTGAGCTTAATGTCTGCCGGGAATTTGAACCTTGATCTCCCCAGCCCTGGTTTCACCCTCTAACCACTACATCAGCCATTCCCAACCTTTGAGTGCCCAGATGTTGCTGGACTACAATTCCCATCAGCTCCAGCCAGTATGGCCAATAGTCAGGAATTATGGGAACTGTGGTCCAGCAAACAGGGCAGTCCAGGGCAGCAAACAGATGTGCTAAAAACACTTTAAAACATCATAAAAACAGACCTTAAAATACATTAAAACAAAACAACATTAAAAACATTTTTTAAAAAGCTTTAGAAACATCTTTTTGAAAGGGTTAAAAACATTATTAAAAAAACATATTAACAAACAATTCTAACACAGACGCAGACTGGGATAGGTCTCAATTTAAAAGGCTTGTTGAAAGAGGAAAGTCTTCAAAAGGCGCCGAAAAGATAGGAGAGATGGCGCCTGCCCAATATTTAAGGGGAGGGAATTCCACAGGGTAGGTGATGCCACACTAAATATCCACTTCCTATGTTGTGCGGAATGGACCTCCTGATAAGATGGTATCTGCAGGAGGCCCTCACCTGCAGAGCGCAGTGATCGACTGGGTATATAAGGGGTAAGACGGTCTTTCAGGTATCCTGGTCCCGAGCTGTATAGGGTTTTGTACAGATTACAAATTATTACAAATTATTTCAGACTACAGATTATTTCTGTCTAAGATAGAGCCTATGTTGTCTTAAACATATGAAGGTTGTGAGTAAATATTATTTTATTCTTTTTACCTAAGAATATTGTCTCTGTAAGTTATTTGAATAACTAGTAAGTCTGATTGAAGGTGTGGGGCTGGTTACTCTCAAGTTCCGCTGTTGCATTTATACTTTGCTAAGAAATAGGACTACATACTGTTCCTATTTCATTTAACCAAACACATTTTGGGGGTGTCTTGGACAAAATGCTCTCAGTGACCCCCTCTTCCTCCCTGATTACCCACTTTCTCTTCCATTCCCTCTTGCCCCAATTCTTTCTATCACCCAAAAGGTAAAAAGCAGGTGAATAAATAGGCAATGGTGGCAGATGGTCCTTCTTCCTATCCTTGTTCCTTCATGTTATCCTTCTTAGCCAGAGGGATAGAGTAGATAGCCGTGGCAATGAGGAGCAGCATTTGAGCCAGAGGCCTCTGATAATATGTGCCTGATGATGCTAACTTCTCTTTATGTGGGTTGCTTTCACACTGCACTTTATCAGTTATTCCAGTGATTTCTTACTGTGTCATTTGCACATTTTATTTGATCTTTCAGACAATGTAAAAGGTAGTTCCAGAAATCTGTTCGAATCTAGTGGACATTTAGTGCTCATTTCCGTGACAAATTATTCCAGAAATAATCCATTTTGCAAGCTTGGGAACCTGGTAAATCGTGGGACCTATGTGCTAGCTGCAGTCACTCAAGTGACAGGCATCCTGGCATGCAGTGCATTCCTACCCTTTAGGCTTGCATCAGTTTGGGGGGGGGGTTGCCTGACAAAAAGTGTACCACTATTCCAGCACAGGCACGGGTAGCAGCATTCCCTTCCTCCTTTCCCCACACACACTCCTGCATCCAGACACTAACTCTCACAGTGAATAATGGGGGCGCTACAGTGTGCATGCATATAATGGTTGAGGGATGAAAACAAGATGCTGTTCATTGCAGTTGTGTGAAAGACAGTTGTGCGAAATGTCGGTATATCGGCCAAAAAAGCCACAGTTCCTTAATGCAACAGGTACTGCAACGTGAAAGGAATTTGAGAAATTAGGACAGAAACATTACCATTTTATTCCACAAAACTGACGCAGTAAGTCCCACGTGTGAAAGCAGGCATGGACTGTGATGGGTGCAGTATTTCTGGAGGAAGAGCTTCTATATTCCTCTTTCTATATTCTACCATCCTCTTTCAGCAAGCCTTTTAAGTAGAGACCTCATCCCAGTCTGCATCTGTGTTGGAATTGTTTTTAAGATGTTTTGTTTTTAAGATTTTTTTAAAGATGTTTTGTTTTTAAGATTTTTTTTAAAGATATTTTTGTTTTAAAGACCCTTTTTAGTGTTTTATTGCTTGTTTGCCATCCTGGAAAGGTGGGATATAAATTTAATAAATAACAAATAAACAATATATTGGAAGGGCCCCTGAGGGATCCATCCCCTGTAGGACCCACAAGGGCTCTTGTGCTAGCCGACAGGTAAATTTTAATGTTGCACAGAAGTGGGAGCCTATGCAACAGTTGTCCTAGTGGAGACTTGTTGTGCAACAGATCTTGCCATTTATTGTGCAGCAAACCTACAAGCCACCTGTTTACATATTCTCTTGTGCAGCAACGTTCTGCTGGTGCAAAGAGTTTTGTCAGCAGAACAAGTACATCCCTACGTGACTTCAACTTAGCTCTGCATTGGATACAAGCCCGTGTCAGCAGTAACTGGATACAAGCTCCTCAGCCAATTGGTAGTGGATTCACTGCTGTGGTTTATAGGAAGGTGAGAGATGGACAGTTGGCTCTGGGCAGATGCATTGGCAGAGCCCATCAGCGATTGAGGGCCTAGCCCCCATAATTACCCTTCATCACAACATGATCTGCAGATGCACTGTTTTTCTTTTCACCCTTGTGAATGGCTGTTATCCACTTACAAGCAAAGCCATAAAGAGGTGTGCCATTAGGGTAGGAGTGTGTGTGTGTGGGAGCTAAGACTATTCCCTGCCTCTAGGGACACCAGCCACTAAGAATCATCCCATGTTGACTTGTTTTGTGGTCACACTAGAGCATAATGGAATGTTGGGTGCATGAGACACAATACTAGCAACTATTTTTTTCTTATATACTAGTGTATGTGACATGCAACCCCCCCCCCCAAAAAAAACAACCCTATACCATGCTGGGGGCAAAACACAAGCCAGTCTCACAATCCATGCTTAGATCTTTCCCCTCTTTTCTTTGTGAAAGCTAAGCTAGTTTTTCCATCCCCCATAGCCCCTTTCCTGGTACCCTTTGTTGAGGATCTAAATTAAAATCTCTTACCATTTCCTTAATAATCCCCCTTTGATGCCCTGAATACTGCAGAATCTGCCCTGCTTCAACTTTGCATGAAACTTCAGCTAGCTTTTGAACAACCTAAATGGCTCTGTCTACCACATAGAAAATGCTGGCCGTGCCAAGATCCCTGCCAGAGCTGCTGTTAGAACCCAACAGTCTGTGGAAGCTTTATGAGGTTACAAGTGAAATTGCTCTTGAGAACGACTATGAAGGCCTCACATCCACCAGTGCCCACTCAAAGGCATCTTCTGACCAAGAGGGAGAGAACAGCGTTGTCTCCCGTGCTCTGTACGGCTACGTATTGTTTACATCTTTCCAGTACGCTTGGCAGCTACTGTTGCTTTCCTTTTTTGGCTTCCAGTTTATGTGTTATAACACATTTATAACTGGAGGATACTGTTGCTGCAAGAGGCCCTCTCCAACTGTTAACAACAAAAAATGGCTTCCAGCTTGGTCTTGGACAGTGTGCCTTATGGAATATAGCACTGCCACATCACATATTACCTATGCAGGGTGTTAATTACTGTGGAATAGTGGACACAGTTGGTGTTGTACTCACAGTTGATAGGCCACAATCCGACACCGGGCTAAGCATGCTTGACAAGACCCTTAAGACAAGAGTAACCAATGTCTTGCCCTACAGATGTTGATACACTACAACTCCCATCACCTTTGGCCGTGCTGCCTGGGACTGACAGGAGCTGTAATGCAACAGCAACTGGAGAACAACCTCTGCAGTAAGAGTTTAAGCGTGCTGAATGAATTTCCTTCGCACATAAGCAGGCATTGACATGGTGATGGGGGTATTTTTATTTCTATTTTTATTTTATTTCTGTCCAACCATTTATGACAAGCTTTCACAAGGCAGCTTATAATAGAAATGTTAAAAACTAGGAGTATAGGTCAGCTCTGTGTGTGGGCCAAATAACGAGGCAAATTGGGAGGATTTGGGGGGTCTCTTCCTGAGCTGAAGCCCCCGTAAGCTTCATGTCTTTTTCAGAGCTTTTTTTTTTTTAAGCTGCATTTCCGGTATGTCTCTATGTGGCTTTAGCTCCATCGACTTTGCTAGAAGACTCTCCAAAGTGTCTGCAGAGCACCGTGAAGAGTTCTGGATTGTTTTTGTTAAAGCATAGGAACAAACAATTTTTTTTAAAAAAAGGTTAAAAGCTTCATTTATGTTTTTTTTAAAGAATCCTACATTGCCCTGCTTTAACAACAGCAAAACCCAGAGCTCTTCAGAAATTCACAGGCAGCATTCTAGACAGCCTCACATTCTAATGCCTATTTTTAAAAATATACAAGCAAGCATACACACCGCTCAACCACCTCATAATTATTTTAAGATAAGAAAGAGGCAGGCAGTTGCAGCAGTGAGGCCATCTTCATCGAGTCCCCTCTCCCCAAAAAATCCTATAGCCACTACTGTTCAGAATATGGGAAGAAATTCAGAGGAGGAGATTTTTAGAAGGATCCCTAAGGGTGACATCTTGAATTGTGCCCTGCTACAGTACAATTAGCTTTCAGCAAATCATATGTCTAAAAGTTTGTAGAATGAAGTGAAGAGCTGGGTCAACATTGGAGATGTACTAAAATATATATATATATAATCCGCCTCTAAAACATTGATTGTAAGAATAATAATTAATCGATTTCCTTTTAAAATATTGTTATTTTCTTCAAAATGTGGATATTTCATTTGAAAATATTGATATTAATATTGATTTTAAACCACAAATCGGCAATCTTAACAGAAAAAGTGGAGCATCCAGTTGCAAAACATTTCAACATTGAGGGTCACAGCCTGTTGGACTTTTCTATCACAGCTATAGAGATGCCGACAGATCCAGCAGCATTGACTAAAAGGGAGAACGTCTGGATATACTCCCTGGACGCTTTGGCACCACATGGCCTGAACCTGGAGGACAGTACCAGCATCACTTAGCTTCTGCAAATGAAGCCCCTCTGAGCATTCCATCCTCAAAGCTCTATAACTGCCACCTTGGTAACAGCATTTGTATGTTAGCAGCTGATGAAGGCAGAAGCTGAAACATTTTGGTATTACAATAAAAACCTCTGGTTAATCACAATTACGTGCATATATTTTTAGGTGATTAACAGAATCCTTATAGGGATCCAGAGCAAGCTTGGGTGAAGTTGCTTTCAAAATACTTTCTCTCTCAGGGATTTGTTCTTCATAAATATATATATATTAGTGAAAACAATGTTTACAAAAGCATTGCATGAGGGAAAATTACTTGCAAAAAACCTGTGTATATGAAGCAAAATGACACATAAGAATGTATGTAATAGGAGAACTGTGCACTTAAATGCTGTCAATTTTTTGTCAGAATTTTTTTTTATTAATAATAATAAATATATCAAACTGATGTGGAAATGTGGTGGCAAGATGAATTTATGATTGGAAAAAATGAGAACACCGACAGATTTGTCCATCCCTAGCTACGCTTACAAGGGAGCAAGCCCCAATGAACATGGTGAGATTTGCTTCTGAGTAAACATGCATAGGATTGCAGTGTAACAAGTTTCATGGTCTTAGTTTATCTGCTGGTGGAGTGCTCTTAATCTCTCTCCTGTGTTTAAAGGCCTGTAATGTGTTGCAGGTCTCTAATCTGTCTTTGAGGGCGATGCAGATATACCATCAAGCCACTTTTTGAACCCCTTCACACCGGTGTTTTCCGCAGAGGTATCCATGTGTACCTCCCCAGGGGTCTTGCCTCGTAATTGTGCTGATGGGCTTTTGTTATCAAGCTGGCAGTCCCGCCTAGAACATGCAAGGCAATATAAATGCTAATTGTGCTCTCCAAAGCTGATCTCTAATCAAATGATATCTGTAATATCTGAAAGAACAATTTGAGGAGGAGGTGGCAATTGCTCTTGTCCCTGGCATCCCAGATCCCCCTTTGGGAACATAGCAAAACTGATTGTATGAGCAGTGGGTAAAAACGAGCCCATATGGAGCTGGGGGGAGCTTAGTAATGGCTTGATAGCTTGCAATGAAGTAGCAGAATAGACAACTGTGTCCAGGAAGTGTCCTAACAGCTTGTCTGTCCAGGTGATAAAACAGGAAAATGCAGGAGCCTCCTGCTATGGGAGGTGGGCTTAGCATCAGATCCGGAGGAGGTGAGAGGAACCAGGAAGAAAAGTAGAGAGAGAAAGAGAGAGAGAGAGAGAGAGACTAGTCTGTGGTTTTTAAAAATGATTCGAAAAGGGCAATCTGTGCCTTTCCCCCTCACAGCTACTCTCCCACCCTCTCCCCCGACATTTCTGTGTTTTACAGCAAATGGGTTTTGATTTTGAAGCAAATTGACCTTGAAATAAGTTCCAGGATCTGCATCCCCCCCCCCATGCACATATACTCCTATCATTCTTGCCTAGATCTATGTGAAATGCACATTGCTCATTTTAGTAAAGCTTGTCCACAGAGCTAACACACACACACACACACACACATTTCTGCTCAGGGCTCATGACTGAGAGAGACATGGGAAAGGAGTGATAAAAAGTAGCCCTCCATGACCTGATCAGCAAGTAATTCTCAAGTGTATCCCCAGAGAGAACAGCTAGTGCGATGCAAGGACTTAATAAATGAAAGGCTCTGGGTGAACCTATGGAGCACTGCCCCACCAGCCTCACTCTGCCCTCAGCTAGCTCCAGCTTGCCTACCCTCCTTACTTACAGCCAGTCCAGGAGGGGGCACTAGCTGTCAGCATCCTCCTCCTTTGTCTGACGTATTGCTCTTGTAGCTCTCAGGAGGTAGGACGAGGGATGCAAAACTTGAATGAGTTGGCTCTGGCTCCACCCATTGTTGGCCTCCCTGCCATCCACCCTCCTACTCCCAATGTGCACTAGCCATCACTGGTTGCAACTCAGTGATAGAGCTCTTGCTCTGCATATATAAGACCCCAGGCTGAATCTTGGATCTCTCCAGACAGGGCTGGGAAAGTCTGCTGCCTGAAACCCTGGGGAGCCACTGCCAGCCATTATAGACCACTGGTGGGGAACCTATGTCCCTCCCAATGTTGTTTGCCTATATATCCCATCATCCCTGATGACTGGCCGTGCTGGCTGAGCCTGAGAGGAGTTGGAATCCAACAATATTTGGAGGGCAACAGTTTCATAGTCCACAGTGTGAGAGGTGGGTAATTTTGCTGCATCTCCGTGCTTGATAGATCCAGGCACTTTCAAGGAAGACATGTAGGCAAAGCACTAATCCCTGAAAGAGGCTGCCTGTCCCCTGACGCACTGCACTGCACCACCACTTTCCAACTAGACTGTGCCAAATCATCTTGCTGAAATCTCAGCATCAAGTATGATCCAATCAGGCAACCACTCTTGATGCAGAGATGTAGGGGTGCTATGCCTCTGCTCCCCCAAGAACACTGCCCCATTGCAACTCTGAATGAGTCACAGCTTGCCTTTGATTGTTGTACACCCTATATAGGGAATTCCATAAGTCAAATTTGGAATATATGAGGTGGTGTCACTCAAGGGCACACTGCAATGCTCCTTTGTACACGAACAGTCTGGTGAACTAGGGCCATTTTGCTTCTAACGTACCCTGCAAGGGAGCAGACAGCAATGTATCACACGAAAGTCAAGCAAGTGTGTGAGTTGGGTTTGATACAGTTGCCAGGCACATAGGCCCTAGTGTTGGCTCCAAGGTTTGGATGGTTCTTCATGAAACACCCTCCATGGTCCCCAGTGATGGCTGGTGTCCATTGAGACTGGTGGAGCAGAAGCAGGGGCCCCATAGGTGGAGTAGAGTCAATGATAAGCAGAGCCCACTAATTCTAGTTTTGTCCCCATCTTCCTTGCTGAGTTCTGCAAGGGCAACATTGAGACTACAGAAGAGGAAGCTGATAGGCAGTGCTACCCCCTGGACTGATTGTTAAGAAAGAAGGCAGGCAGGTGGAGGCTGGCTGCAGTGCCCCATTTGCCCTAATGGACCAACCTCCATTGATACCCCCTCCCTCAGTGAGTCTACCTTCTCACTGCCATTATCACCAGCTGCTGCTCTTGTCAGTGGACCCTCCCCTGGGGTGTTGGCTCTTGGCAGATGCCCCACAATGCCAACCCCTGATGCCAGTCCTGAATCCATCAGCTGATAAGTTTCATTGCTAGCTTTGATTTCTGCTTCCCAGTCAGTTGTTCAATACTGGTACAGTCCACGTAGCAATTTGAGTGCTATTTCAGGCTCGAATGCTTCATCTGCTCGTTTTGTGGAGGCCATTTTGCTTGGGGATTGGGAGGGATATATGTGAAGAGACTGCTTTTTTTAAAAAAAAAATGGTTTATCTCTTTGATCTTTCCTTCTTTGATGGTTTTGGACTGCCTTGGCTGGTTCTATTAAGGCAATGCTTGAAATCAAAAATCATGTTTGGGTGACCAAAAGCAAAGAAAATGGGATCCCTATGTCTTTAAGACAAAGTAAATATACAAATGGAATTTTCAGCAGTTGCAGGTATTCTTACCCTTGTATACCTTCTCCTATAAATAGGATCCCTCCACCCTTGGGGTATTCTGAACTGGGACAATATGCTCTACATCAGGCCTATACCACTTCATTTTGTTCTATATGTAGACCAGACACAATAGAGTTAATTGCCTGCAGTACTGTAGATCAAGACTTTCTCTGGATTTCTATAGATGATGAATGATGCTTGCTTTCAGTTTCTACCAATATTTTAGGGGTGTTTTCTTGAGGCCACAGAAGAGGTCACATCTAATTAGTTATTCCCTTATTGTATTTCAAGAGCTTTTTTTTTTGACCTGTTAGAAAAGCTTTGATGTTCTTCTGATAGATTCCTGGTGCCTTTGTCATTAGGCCTAGGTGCTTATAATAGAGGGCATGTTAAACCTCCATCTCTTAGTTAATGTAATTTTGCTTTCTTTGTGTTTTTTAAAATCCTTTAGAAATAAAAAATACCACCTTAATGAACTCTGCATTAATCGCCTATGTCAAATCCTTGCGCTAACAAGCAAACAAAATCAAACAGGCTCCCCTAGGGAGTAGTGGCAAGTCAACACACCATCCATTAAAATGGTAATTTTGCATTTTCCACCGAGAAGGCTGTCGGCTGTCGCTTCATAGACCCCCCCCCTCTTGTTAATGCTTTGGTCTTTTAAATTACAGCATTAGGAATATACACAAACATTCATGCGTACCACCCCTCTTCTATATTTGTCTTGGCAAGAGGTCACATATGCCAACCAGGGTGGTATAGGGAGGCTTGCGAGAATTGTAAATAAGAAATAGGACCCAACTGATTTCTGAGGACAGAATGCTGGTCAAGATGGGCTTTTGGTCTGATCCAGCTGGGCACTTCTTACGAACAAGATTGTGTAATTACGGTAATTAGCAATGGCGGCTGGTGGCTCCATGTCAGTGGGGCAGTGGAATTTGCTCTGGGTTTAGTCTGAACTTTCAAGGAGCTGTTCAAGGAGCACAGATTGGTCAGTGTGACGCCCTTCCCTGGCTCTCCCTGTCAGGTTCCTACCTGCGCGTGGCTACTGCCTGTCACTAGGCACCACCAGGGACTCCACCAGTCCGGACCGCTCTCTCTTATGGTTTCTCTCCCCACTCTAGCACAGATCTCAACAGATCCCCCTGCTAGGCAACCACCAGTCACGTCCCAATACTAGTATTCCCAGGACTCTGAATACTGGTATTGTTATTCTCTTCACCGCTGCCACCATTTGTTACAGTTTCCCTTCAGCCTTGGTCATTACCTTACCCTCCCTTCTGGTCTGTGAAACCCCAGCCAAGGATCAGGCCTTTGGTAAACCAAATTAAGTATTTATTAAAGATAACAAAGCTAACAAGATTAACAAGATTGCTTCTTAAGGCACATAAGCATATGGTTTTACTCGATACTAATCCGAACTCCACCCCCCTCCTTCTCCACTCTCTCCTGGCAAACAACTCTCTCAAACCCCACCAAGCAACCCACTCTTTCTCTTCTCCCCCCAGATTCCACTCTCACTCTTCCTTTTATACGTTCAGCCATTTTAAACACTCAGCCAATCATCTCGCATTCTACTGCCCATTCACTCCCCCTCCTTTTTCATTCCACTTACCATGTATCTTCTAAACAACCAACACTTACCATATATACATTAATATAGGAACATCACAATCAGCTCCTTGAAAGTTTGGACTAAAACCTGGAGTGGATTCCACTGCCCCACTGATATGAAGCCACCAGCCACCACTGGTAATTATCCAATAAGACTTGGATATGCGATAATGTTATTGAGGGCGTATGAAGGGTGGGGGAGAGAGAGAAGACCATGATTAGGTGAACACTTCTTGCATACAGTAGTGAAAAAAAGTCAAATGGAGGGGGCAGTTTGGACATTGACAACAACATTCTTGACAAGTAGTAAGTACTTCTGGCTTTTCCTAATTATAATTGCTCAGATATTGGATTGCCACAATGATATTTCTTGGTCTGCAGATATTTCAAGACATATTTATATGAATAAGGATGCTGTCTGAAGATGTGACTTGTGTTTCATTCACTGGCCCAAATAAAAAGAAAGCTTTAAGATGTCACAGAGCAGAAGTAATAACTTGTGATGAGTTATGCAGCAAGGTGTAAAGGTACCGTCTGAAGCCTGCCCTAGTGGGCTGGTGCGTGTTTTCACAGACAATAAAAGTGAAAAATCAAGGCTATGTACTTATGCTCTTTGCAGAGATGGAACTACATCCTGGGAGTTGCAGCAGTGATTTCTTAGGCAAGTTTCTGAACCTTGTGATCATGGAAAATCACTTCTAATACTGTCTGCAAGAACCTCAGGAACCAAGTGGGGATGATCCAGCGCTAATCCACCCTGCAAGTTTAGGATAACAATCAAAATACTAAGTACCGTCAGCCTGCAACTAAAGATTCAGCCAGCTTTTTAAAATTAATATGTCTTTGTGCTAGAAAGTCCTGCTCTAAGTTGAGCCTCAAATGAAGGCAAGCAGCCTCTGTGAAGGGAATTTACGAGAATGCTTTCTGAGTGGGAGCAAATCCTGCTAAAGCCAATGGGCTTTGATGGAGTTGCCAGAATTTACCCCTGTTCTGTTACCAACATGTGTAACTATCCGTAGGAGTTCAGCCTAAAAGTACTCCATTGCTACATACTCCCCAGCTGCTGCTGCTGCTGCTGCTGCTGCTGCTGCTGCTGCTGCTTCTTCTTCTTCTTCTTCTTCTTCTTCTTCTTCTTCTTAGTTGCTTGTTACTGAAGGTCTCTAAGTGACTTACAATGTTAAAAACAAAAACAAATATATCACATATACAAGCGAAACAATAAAACACCCCCACCCCATGCAGCCGCAAGAAGCTTTGGCAACATATTAATAACGAACAAAATAATCTCAGTCTATCAAATGCCTGGAGAAAAAAAGGTAAGTCTATACCTGGTGCCAAAAGATGTCAATGAAGACCTCATTGGGGAGCATATCTCACATATGGGAGCTACAACTGAAAAGGCCCTCTGTCTTGTTACAACCCTGTGAGCCTCCCTCAGAGGAGGGACCTGGAAAAGGGCCTCAGAAGAAGTTCTAAGGGTTTGGGTAAGTTCATCCTAGTGGTTAGAAGCTCCAGAGGTAGAGTTGTCAGGTTTACAGAACAATCCAAACCCCTGATCCACCGTGCCCCTCTATCGCTACCGTCAAGTTAAAATCAATAAAAGCATCAAAAATGCAATACTCGTTACAAAATAAAAAAGCAATACAAATAACAGTAGGTATCAAAAATATAATTTCACAGCAGCAGCACAGTTTAAGTGTAACAGATTGCCACAAGTAACAGGGCTGCAAAATAGCAAGTTAAAATATTAAAAAAGAGCCAAATCACCCCAAGGCTTGCTGGCAGAGCTAGGTTTTGACCAAATGCCAAAGTCTAGTTCTGGTGAAGCAGGACTTAGGGTTACCAGGTAGTCTCTATATGCAGATAAACCACCTTCTCTCTCTCTCTCTCTCTCTCTCTCTCTCTCTCTCTCTCTCTCTCTCTTTCTCTCTCTCTCTCTCTCTCTCTCTCTCTCACACACACACACACACACACTGGAGAGATTTCTTTCTAAGCAAGGGCAAGAGAAGGGGCACATAAAGCTGTCCCCTCTCTTTCCTGTTCAGGCACTATACAAATCCAACTTGATGTTACCGCTGGGAGAATTGCCAACTAAGCTAGTACAGGAGGCAGGACGGCAGAATTGATGGTAGGGCATCTTTCAAGTAAATGGTATCTCCAAACACTTTCCAGAGTTAAATGATACAAGACGGCAAATAATATATGGTGTAAGTTACAGAAAAAAGTGGTGTGAAGATATTGCACAGAGAATAAATTAAAGCCTTCCGCCAGGGGAAAAAAAATCCATAATGGGTAGTGAGTGAGGGGGAAGCAGAACTAAGGTATAGAAGACGTCACACAGGAAATGTAAAGTAGATGGAGAATCGGCCACCAACAGGCTTTACTGGTCCTATATAATTTTTCTTTCTTCTCTAGGAAAGATGACCAGATGCAAAATATGTACAGAAGAAAGGATTTTGTCAGATTTTGCCACCCCTTCATGGAGGGCTGGTTGAGGAATTCAGTCTTTGAGAATTCTAATAGGGACTCTCCTCCCAGACTGATGTGCAAATCAGAATGCAGATATTCTTCAGATTTTGCACTTCTCCAAATATTCCATCACCGTTCTTGGCTCAAACAGAGGATCAAAATTTATTTAAATGCCTTTAAATACATATGAATGTCTAGGTGTATTTTATTGTGAAATACATGTTTCTAAATTTCTGATTTCACTTATTTAAATGCTGGGTGGGATTCCAAGAGAAAGGGAGGTATGGATGAAGGCCGTCCAAACTATCTCCTTCCCACTACAGGGCCATTCCATCATCAGCTGCCTGTTGGGAAGGATCATGATGGCTTTTTACATATTATTCTTGTGTGTGTGTGTGTGTTTGTGTGTGTGTAATTTTAATAGATGATATCCAGCTAACTCATTTGGGCAAGGATTTACACTTGTGCAGTGGAATGTCCCCCTTCTTCTCCCTCCGCACCCTCCTTAAATCTGTTTATGGGTTCCCCCAACCCTCCTGATCAGGTTTGATCAGGCGGGGGGGAGAAAGGGGGACGTTCCACTGCACAAGCATAAATCATTGTGCTGATGGAATGCATTAGCTGGATACCACCCAATGTTTCTTGTAAGCTGCCTTGGAAGGATTATCATTTTGAAAGGCGGGGTGTAGTACCTGTAATATATAAATAAATGTAGACATGCATAGTTTGAGATCAATAAGTTTATCAATGCATTTTTGGGGGGGGGGATCAATTTAAAAATGCCTATTTAAATATGTATTTAAATGGAAATGCCCATATGGATTTGTTAAAACAAACCAGCCTAAATTAAAGCAGAAATTGATTGCAATATCATGGGCATACATAGGAACACAAAAAACTGCCTTAGAGTGAGTCAGGCAGTTGGCCCCTCTTGTTCAGTAGTGTCTTCACTGACTGGCAGCAGCTCTTCAGGATTTCAGAAAGGGCCTCTCCCAGCATTACCTGGAAGTGCTGGGGACTGAGGCTGGGATCATTTACATGCAAAGCAGGTAGAGACTGTTATGTATTGCCAGTTTGGCCCTTGGAAAGGTTCAAGAGGACATAGGTTTATTATTATTTATTGATTACATTTATATTCCACCTTTTTCTCCAAGGAGCCTAAGGTGCCATACGTAGCTCTTCCCCTCCACATTTTATCCTCATGACAACCCTGTGAGGTAGGTTAGACTGAGTGACTGTGACTGACCCACCGAGTGAGATATCTATAAACATCTTTGTGGGCTAATTGCTTGGAGAAATATGTCATATAAAAGAGGAGCATCTTGTTCCTCATTTCAGCAACCACATATCTTGTTGCTCAAGTTTGTGAATCGCTTTCCAAAAATACAGCTGACTCTTCCCATCAATGCATCTTTGAAAATGCGAGTTGTCTGTTTGTGCTTTCTTAATTCCCGCTTTTCTCTCTGATAAGATAATGAGATGTGAATGTTCAGTGTGTTGACAAGCTGCTGTCCTACAGCGGGAGAGAGCCCCAGAGTTCTCCGAAGCTGGGAACGAAGATTAATTAATGCTAAAAGACAGAGCTTGATGTGGCAATGAAATCTCGATTATAATAATCTCTAATTATCTTGTAGCACAAGTGCCTTGTCATTTCCAGGTGTCTTTCAGCTCTTCTTTCACTCTGCTCCCCCTAAAATAAATAAATAATCCTCTTCATTGGAAATTATTTGCCAACATTGAATGAAATGGAGAAAGATCTGCAGTGGTACATCCACCCTCCTTACTGTAAAGGAAACAAGTGTATAGGGAGTAGGAAATGGGAGCTTTTTTTGAGGGTTAGTCAGAAAAGGCATAAGGTCCTCCTGAGCATGGTACATGGTACCACATCAGAGTGAAGGTGGGCAGTTGTATGATTATGTCAAACTACCTATTGATTCATATGTATTAGCTAGCATGTCATGGGAAAGTGTTATTTTCAGCCGGACCTTATATCTGATCTGCTGAGTGTGCATGGGTTTTAGGGATGTAAGAGGGCATAGTTTTCCATTTCACCCTGTATTCGTCTCATGCAACTCTGTTTCTGTTCTGCTGCAGTGCATTCTCCACAATAACCATGTTATTTGTCTCACTGTCCACTGTGGCAAAATTGTGTAACTTAGGTAATATGTCATTATGTAATTTACGTTGTCATTATGCTATCCCACCCCATCCATTTCAATGCAAAGGAAACATAATACAAACGTTGTTGTTATGTGCCTTCAAGTCAATTATGACTTATGGCGACATATGAATCAGTGACCTACAAGAGCATCTGTTGTGAACCACCCTGTTCAGATCTTGCAAGTTCAGGTCTGTGGCTTCCTTTATGGAATCAATCCATCTCTTGTTTGGCCTTCCTCTTTTTCTATGCCCTTCTGTTTTCCCCAGCATTATGGTCTTTTCTAGTGAATCATGTCTTCTCATTCTGTGTCCAAAGTATGACAACCTTAGTTTCATCATTTTAGCTTCTAGTGACAGTTCTGGTTTAATTTGTTCTAACACCCAATTGTTTGTCTTTTTTGCGGTCCATGGTATGCACAAATATCTCCTCCAACACTACATTTCAAATGAGTTTATTTTTCTCTTACCCACTTTTTTCACTGTCCATGGTCTGAATGATCCTGATTTTGGTGTTCAGTGATACATCTTTGCATTTGAGGACCTTTTCTAGTTCTCTCATAGCTGCCCTCCCCAGTCCTAGCCTTCTTCTGATCTGTTGTCTCCATTTTGGGTAATGACTGTGCCAAGGTATTGATAATCCTCGACAAGTTCAATGTCCTCATTGTCAACTTTAAAGTTACATAAATCTTCTGTTGTCATTACTTTAGCTGCAGTCCTGCTTTTGTGCTTTCCTCTTTAACTCTTTAACTTTCATCAGCATTCGTTTCAAATCCTTACTGGTTTCTGCAGGGCCGGCTCCAGGAATGCCGGGGCCCTTGGGCATCAGCTTGCCCTGGGCCCCGGCATGTGTGAGCGTTTGTGTGCACTCGCAGCCACCCACACCCCACTGACCTGTCTCCTGTCTTTTACTATTGCCATTAACCAAGATGGCGGCCACAGTTTCCCTAAGGGGATGAAGCCTCTGCCGCCATCTTTGTTGATGGCATGCTTGCATGCTACGCGCGCGCATCTCTGCCGTCAACTAAGATGGCGGCAGAGGCTTCAGCACTTTAGGGAAACTGCAGCCACCATCTTCATTAAGGGCAATACTAAAAGGCAGGAGACAGGTAAGTAGGGGGTGGAGGGGCCTCTGAGGGCCCCCCTGTTACCCTGTAGCTCCAGGGGCCCTCAGGCCAGTGCCCCACCTGGCCGCCCTTTAGGAAGTGACTCACGTGCAGTTGGTCAACACTTTCAGTCCCTTCTGCTCACTCTCCACATTACCAATGCACATGTTTGTGTTTGGGGTGGAGGGAACACACTGGAAAAATGCAATCTTGATGAGATGGTTTGCAGAATTAATGGCTCAAGATTCTTCTGGAACTATTCTGTGCCTTATTGCAATGCATGTACAGATCCTGTGCATTGGTAAAATGCCACACACGTTCTGGATATAATCACCTGCAACACATCAATATTTTTTATAGTGTTGTATCAATACACATACCTAAAAGTGCACAAATGATGGATTGCTGCACATGGTTGCTTGAAAATCTATGTGAACTGAAAGTAGCCCCTTTCACCTCACTTGGAAGCAAGGTTTGTAATAAGCACACACAAACTCCGTATGTTGAAACCCTGAACAAAGCTAGTATGACTTGGGTAATACCTTAGAGTGAGAGCCAGGATTCTTCTGTTGCTAAAAAGGCCTTCCTTAGCTAACCTGACTATCCCCAGTCTATCACAAACCTTTGAAGACAAGTCTGTGTGTTGCTGCTTGGAAGTCAATAAATAGATTGGAAGTAATTTCAGATGAAGGAATTGAACAAGTCCCAGAACTGAAGGGCCTCATGAAAAACTGAGCTGAGATCTCATGATGGGTTAATAAGCCACTATCTTGGCTTCAAAGTGTGTGTTGCTGAGATGAGACCAGATTAATGAGGGGGACTCAGAGGATGTTGACATCTCTTGTTGAACAGAAGCATTGCCTCCATAGGACTGGCTAATTTGTCCCTGGTTTCATTTCTACGTTCCTTGCGCTGATATCCAGACACCAAAGTAGAGCAAAAATGCTCCATCAGTCTGGGGCAGAAAACATTTTAGAAGGAGATTTATTAAAGAGAGTGGAATCTCAGCAAAATCAATACAGCAGAGGTGAGTTCTCATCTTAAAATTGGTTTTATCTAGATCTGAGCTGAAAGTTCTTTAAAATGATATTCTTTTGGCTTGAGCTGGGGGAATGGAGGATTCCCAAAGCCTTGTTACATCCACTCATTTACTTTTCTTCCACTACCGGTTTGTGTGAACTTGGCAGCAGCAACTGCTACCAAGCAGTGTTGGTTTTCTTTCTTTTGCTGATGTTCCTTTCTGCTCGGATTGCTTTCTGCTTCTGCCCTCACTTTGTGTGGGTCATCCTGAAGCCAGGAAGTGGGGGTGGGGAGCATAAAGTAGTTCTTCCTCACTCTGGTATCTTCTGAGTAGGAATGGAAGGAACTCGTGGGGGGGTAAAGGGAAATCTGAATCAAAGATGAGAATGAATACCACTGCTTGAATGTGGGACAAAAACTTCAGCCCTGTGAACACACTCCCCACAAAATGCCAACCCCCCCAAAAAAATATTGAAGGCTGTAAATGGGGTCATGGTAGTGGCTGGGCCATTTCAACCCTTCTCTGCTTTGATTCTTCCCTTGGACTGTGGTGCACATGTCATTCTGCAGTCAGTGGAGGCTGGTGGCTCCGATGTCAGTGGACAGTGAATCCAAAATGTTCACAGCACTGTCCAAGGTGCTGACGACAGCTCCTTGAAAGTTCAGACTAAAACCTGGAGTGGATTCACTGCTTCCAGAGCCACCAGTCTCCACAGACTACAGTGTTCACTGGCTGGCCTTGGGTAGAGAAGAAATGAATGTATGGATGAATATAGGGGTTGGCAAATCTCTCAATTTTAATTTCTCTTTGTTTCTCCTTGTTCCACTCTTATGTTCAGTTCTCTATATTTCCATATCAATATGTGATTTTTTAAAACAAACAAGGTCCTCATGAGAATTCATCAATATTTTAGTGTGAATTTCTTCTAATGTGCTTCTATGGAATTTTGCCTAATGTATGTATTTTTGCAAACCAATATTCCCTAATATAATGCATGTTTTGCATGTTTTCTCTCCAAGAATATGCATTTTTATGCACACTTTACCCTAGTATATGCATTTATATACACACTACATGGCTGGAGAACTGCATTGCAAAATTTGGAGAAGGGCAAATTGTGAAGGATGGTTGTGTTTTGGTCACAGAAAGTGTAAATTAGGTAGGTTCGCTTCTAAATGTGAACTGAATTGAATTTCTCCATCTATACATTTTGAGTTTGAATGGTAAAATTCAAATTGAATTTTATTTATTTATTTATTATTTGATTTATATCCCACCCTTCCGCCCAGCAGGAGCCCAGGGCAGCAAACAAAAGCACCAGAAACAAACATCATAAAAACAGACTTTAAAATAAAAACAAAACATCTTTAAAAACGTTTCTTAAAAGCTTTCAAGACATCTTTAAAAAAGGTTAAAAACATACTGTTTTTTTAAAAAATATTTAAAACATATTAAAAAATAATTCCAACACAGACGCAGACTGGGATAAGGTCTCTACTTAAAAGGCTTATTGAAAGAGGAATGTCTTCAATAGGCGCCAAAAAGATAACAGAGATGATGGCTGTCTAATATTTAAGGGGAGGGAATTCCACAGGGTAGGTACCACTACACTAAAGGTCCGTTTCCTATATTGTGCGGAACAAACCTCCTGATAAGATGGTATCTGCAGGAGGACCTCACCTGCAGAGTGCAGTGGTCGACTAGGTATATAAGGGGTAAGACAATATGTCAGGTATCCAAATACGACATCTTCAGACTCTTTGGGCTGGGCAGGCAAATACTGAGAAGAATATTATTGTCCATCTAGCTCAGCATTGCCTACTCTGACTGGCAATGGCCTTTCACATCTTTGCTACCTGATATTTTTAAAAAACCTGGAGATGCTAGTGAGTGAACCTATGACATTCTGCATGCAAGGCATGTGTTCTACCAATGAACTTTTGTCCCTAACTATCCAAGTTGTTGTCACAGAAATCCTATGTATGTCAACTGAGAAGTCCTTTGAGTTCAATAAGGGTTATTACCAGGTATATGAGTATGGAATGGTATATGAGTATGGAAATGCAACCTGTAGGAAGTGTGGAAGAATACAAAACAAAACCTGGTTTCACATATATGTATGGCAATGTGGTCTGAACTGGCTGTTCACTGATCAGGAGCAAGACCTTGGGGTCATAGTGGATAGCTCAATGAAGATGTTGACCCAGTGTGCAGCAGCTGTGAAAAAGACCAATTCTATGTTAGGGATCATTAAGAATGGGGTTGAAAATAGAACTGCCAACATCATAATATCATTATTCAAATCTATGGTGTGACCACACTTGAAAGTGTATATTGTTCTGGTTGTCTCATCTCAAAAAGGATATTGTAGAGTTGGAAAAGGTGCAGAAAAGAACAACCAACATGATTTAGGGGCTAGAGCAGCTTTACTATGAGAAATGGTTAACAGTGCACAGTTAAAATATAGAATTCGCTCCCATAAGAGGTGGTGATGGTCACCAACTTGGATGGCTTTTAAAAAGGATTAGATAAGTTCATGTAGGACAAGGCTATCAATGGCTATTAGTCCTGAAGGCTATGACCTACCTCCAGTATGAAATATGCCTCTGAATATTGGTTGCTGGGAAACACAAGTCAGGAGAGAGCTGTTGCACTCAGGTCCTGCTTGCCAGCTTCCCATGGGCATCTGGTTGGTCACTGTGAGAACAGGATGGTGGACTATATGGGCCATTGGCCTGATCGAGCAGTGCCCTTCTTATGTTCTTACCAAAATTTAGTTTAGCTCAAGGTAGCCTGAAAAACTAAAAGATCAAGTCATCTAGTTGAAGAACTGAAGATCTAGCAGAGGGATATCCAAGGGTGGACTTCAACTTCTATCGTTCCTGACCGTTTGGCCATGCTAGCTGGGACTGATGGCAATTTGAATCCAATAAATCTGGAGGGCACAACTTCAGCAACTACTGTTCTAGCCCAAGAGTTTCTAGTGTTTGCAGACTTGGGACGTACCCATAATCTGAATGTAGTAGTAGTAATATAATATGTAGCTACCAGTATAGTGCAATCAACTGATATATATGTATATATGTGAGGGTTGATGGCCTGCCCAAGATAGCGGAGCCAGGCAGTCCCTTGCATAATGTACAAATCACCTACCCTTGCAGCTCTGTTCAGCTTTTAAACCTTGTCCTTCTCTTCTCTTTAAACAAGGGCCTCTAAATAAGGGCAATGCGAGTGGAATCCTTATTGGAAAACCAATACACACATAAATAGAGGTCAGGTTTTCAGGCATGCTATACGACCTCGAGCAATCCTCTTTCATTATCTCGTGCCCAAGCTCTTTATCTGCCTTTAAAAATCTCAGGTGTCTCCAATGTATAGGCTATATTTTCTTTGGTGCTTTCTTTCAGTTCAGAAGTGAAATTGACAAAGAGGCAGGAGCTTGTGGTACTAAATGCTTTTCATTTGAAAACAAATGCTGTGGTTCTGCTGAAAACCTGCTGCTTGCTGTCACCATTGTGTCCTGGGGAAGCTCTATAGCTGCACTTTGAGCCCTTAACACTCTCACTGCATTCCTGTCATTTTTTATGCTCCTGCTGGTTTGATCCTGGTCAAATTGGGGCGCTGCCTTCCCCAGTGTCTTAGGCTTTCTACTTCCTGTTTGCATATCTAAGGATATCATATTTTCAGCACCAGAAGCAGTATGGCTCTGAGTACCAGTTGCTGGGAATCATAAGTTTGGAGAGCGTTGTTGCACTCAGGTTCTGTTTTCTGGGTTTCCCATAGGCATCTGGTTGGCCACTGTGAGGACAAGTTACTGGACCAGATGGGGCTTTGGCCTGATCCAGCAGGGCTCTTCTCATGTTCTGGTGATATTTAAAGTATTGCAGATTTAAAACACTCCACATCTTAGTGTGGAGACTTAAATTACCAAAAAGAGAAAATGCTAAGAGGAGTGTGAGATTTTCCTTGTTGAGTCTGGTAATATTCCACCTTATCAAGCAGTGCCATCAGGTGTACAGGACACCTATCATCCCTATTCGTATGCTTCTCCTGTGTCAGGCATAACTGTGTAGAGAGGAGTAAGGCTGTGGTTCAAGCCCTGCTGCCAATGTTGTATCTCTCTCTTGTTTTCTACCACTGTATGGCTGCTTTCACACTGCACTTTATTCCGTTATTCTGATGATTTCTTACGTGCCGATTTGTGCATTATATTTGATCTTTCACACGACGCACAAGCTACCTTCAGAATTCTAGTGGAATGTAGTGGAAGTTTAGCACTAATTTCCGTGATAAATGGTACCAGAAACAATCCATTAGCAAGGCTGAGAGCCCAGAAGATTGCAGGAGTTTTTCGCTAGCTGCAGCTGCTTACATGACAGGCATCCCAGCATGCAGTGTGTTACCACCATTTAGTCACATGGGGGGGTTGCCTGATGAACGTTGTATCGGTATTCCGGCATCGGCGCAGATAGCAGCAGCATTTCCCACACAAACCCCTGTCTTGATACAACTAAAACAATTTAAAAAGTCAGTTCCTAAAGGGAGAGGGCTCGCATGGTGACGGGACGAGATCTTAGACCTCCTACACAGTGGGGAACCGTGTACATGGGTGAGGGACGGAAACAAGCCATGTGAAAGACAGTTGTGTGAAATGCCGGGGTATCGGCTGAAAACGCTGCTGTTCCATAATGCAACAGGTACTGCAGTGTGAAAGGGATTTTAGAAATCGGGACAGAAGCGCTACCTTTTTAATCTGTTAAACTAACACAATCAGCCCCATGTGTGAAAGCAACCTATGTTGTGCATGGCCATGTGACAAGAAAGCCTGCTGCGCAAGCTCCTGTTCCAATAGCAAGTGTTCCAGTTATGAAGGAGATCCTACTTTCAAGCAGGGGCTTGTATGATAGGCTTTCAACTCACACAACCATGTGCAGCACACTGTTGTGGAGAAAGTTTGATGGGATGATGAGGGTGGAGCTAGAAGCATGTCCCCACTTCTTTCTCTATATACCTTTGCTCTACATGTGACAGATACCACATGAAGAGGAGTAGACCATGTTCGAACCCCCACAGAGCCATGATGCTCACTGGGTGACCTTGGGCCAGTCACTGCCTCTCAGCCTCAGAGGAAGGCAGTGGTAAACCCCCTCTGAATAATGCTTACCATGAAAACCCTATTCATAGGGTCACCATAAGTCGGGATCGACTTGAAGGCAGTCCATTTCCATTTTTTCCCAGCATTATTGAGCACATGCATACATGATACACATCACTGCACACATGATGCATATTATTCACAATGTTTTTTAAAAAAATAATCCCTGCCCTTTGGCCATGTTGGCTGGGGCTGATGAGAACTGGAGTCTATGCATTTGGAAGGACACAGGTCTGCCTTGTGGGGTGGGTAGGAGATGTTGAAAGATGTGTAACCAAGTCTGAGTCATTTGGAGTGACTTGATCTCCCTAAAACCATGGTGTTAACTGAAACCTCTCAGGGTGGGTGAGGAGGAGAGGAAGAATCTGCTCTTCCAGCAGATAGCCCTGACAAAATCTTCTGTATGTACCTGGGCAATCATGCTGGGTATATATGTGCGTTGAATTGAAGATGTACACCAGGCATCCAGAGGCCGCATGAATAATTGCCTTCTCCCCTTAATGGGGAATAGTGACGAGGGTCTCTGATGCCTTAAATCATATTTATCTGTTTAAAATTGCTCTTGCCAACAGAAGCCCAAGAGAGGAAGTGGCTTGCATTTTGAGGCACTGCCCCTGTGGAGTGGCCACAGCGTGCTTGCAATACAGAGGCATGATTTGCATTCTGTTTGCTCCGTCTAGCAGTGCATAAAAGAGGCTTCATTTCTTTCCTGGCATCTCATTGCATTTGAAAGGGAGGGCTACACTGCTCTGAAAGGTCTTACTAGGGGAATAGGATAGCACAAGGCAGGTTTAACTATGCAAAGGCTGTGCTGACAGGTTGTGCTTGTCTTTCCTGTGCACAATACTTGGCAACGTCCGAAAATGGATTCCCTTCCCTGAAATATAAAAACAGCCCAGCACAAAACAAAGGACACCTTTATCTGCTGTAGACATCACTAGGGCTGTAATTGCATGCAAAAATGTGACAATATTCTTAATGTCAATGTTGCGGGCTCCATGAGTTGCATTTATTGAATGGAGCCAAAACTACTCACAGTTCTTTGTGAAAATGATCAAGGTTGCCCCCCCTGCCCCAAAAAGGTTTCCCTTCTGTTTTTGACATATCTTGGGAAATGATGGACTATATAAGGGGAAGGGTTGAAGTCCAGTGCTAGAACATGTGTTTTGCATGCAGAAGATCATGTTTGGAATCATTGCTGCCTCCAAGGCTGGGAAAAGACCCAGAGAACCTCTGCCAATCAGTATAAGCGATAATGAGATATATGGACCAATGGCCTGACTCTGTTTTAGGCAGCTTCCTATGCTCCTCTCAGCTTCTTTGCTTTGACTTGTTTTCTAGTGTAGTTGTAACTATTTCATCATATAGAGAAATTTGGTTGGCAGAATGTCACTTCACGATCCCAGGTGCGACTTGATCTGGAAAGCATTTTCTTTTCATTCAGTTGCCCTCCATAACAGCATCATGCATTCAAGTCTGATTGACTATTGTGGTGTCATGACATCACCTTCATTGTGTGATCCCTGATTGACCGGAATCCCCCATGCGACCGAGCCACAAAGGAGCTACATGCTGGATCATTAACTCAATTGTAAACTAAATGAGATCCACAGAGTGTTTTACCAGATGGTATGCTAGGGTGGATGAATTCTTCATTCCATACTGTAGTTCCTAATCTGGGTAAGTGCATAGATTTTGTTCAGGTTTTCAAACCAACAAGCCTGAAATAGTCTACTATGCATCTAAATGAGTTGCTGTCCTGTGTTCTGGAGACTGATTTAAATCCCATTCCAAATCTGCTACAAGGGGGTGAGAGAATGAGGCTGCTGGGCAGGATACAGAACAGAGCCATTCACAGTCAAGTGTAACAAAACTGGCCTTTCATATGTGTGTTCAGATTTGTGGCTTTGCAAAGAAACAGCGAGACCAAAAGTAAAAATCCTCTTGTGTGCTGTTTTTGAGTTTGCAGATCTGTTTGCAAATGAGCCTGGGAGCTCTCTAGGTATAAAAGGGGTTGCTTGGCATATCCTATTTCACTTCACCAGTGAGCTGCAAAAGTATTGGATAATGGGTTATGTGTTGTAGATCTGTTTGATTGCATTGTTGCAAAGTGGGAATTGTTTTGCAACATAGATTCTTAATCACTGAGGCATCTATGATTGCGTCGAAAATTGGTTGAAATTGAAAGTTAACTATACTGCAGACAGCTTATTCTAGTGTATAATTGAAAATAAATTCTAATAACTCCTCTTGAAAAGAGCTGCCAGGAGGACATTGCTAATATAACCTCCTCCCTATACACCATACAAAAAATCACAGCATGGTATATTTTGAATGGAAGGCAAAACAGTGAGCATGTGAGCTCTTGTAACTCTTTCTCTCCCTTGCTGTCTGAATCTCTGGTGAGGGAATGCTGGACCAGTATCATTTATTTCCATCCATCCATCCGTAGATGGATGCAGACGGACCAACAACAGAAGAGAGCTGGCTGATCACCATTCCCATAAAGTCCAGCTGCAACATAGCACAGCCACTCCTTCTCAAGCACAGAAGAGTTCCAGGTTCTGAGCTTCCCAAAGGTATTGCCTGATTTCTTCAGGTCTGCTAGAAAAACTCTTACCGCACATGGATATTTGGGGGTGGGAGGGCTGGACTATTTGCCTAAAGCAAGAAGGGGGAACCTCAAGTCCAAGGGCCAAGCCCAGCCCTCCAGGGCTCTCTCTGTTTAGCCCTTGGGACTTTCTCTGAGCCACACCCCTCACGAGCCCACTTTGCACTCTCCTTGACTGTTTTTGCCTGGCTGGAATATGTCCTCAAACTCTAATGCCTCTTCATTGCCGAGATCAGCCTTTCCCAACTAGTGGGCCACCAGATGTTGTTCAACCACAATTCCCATCTTTCCTGACCATTGGCAATGCTGGCTAAGGCTGATGGGAGTTGTGGTCCAACAACACCTGGTGGCCCACTAGTTGGGAAAGGCTGGCCTAGATGGAGAATAGAGAGGGCTGTGTGCAGAAACTAGCCTACTGTACAAAGGGGAAATTTACATTAATTACTTCACCCACTTTTGCCTCTGGTCCCCCCCCCCATTGGATTGTGGCCCCTGGAAGATTGTCCAAAAAGGAATGTGGCCCTCAGGATGAATAAGGTTCCCCACTCCTGGTCTAGAGGTGTTCCCCACTCCTGTTCTAGAGGTGTTTGTGAAAGTCTGCAGCACCAGGGGTCAAAAGAACCATTGTTTCAGTGGAAGCCAGATCCACATGAGCCCTTGGCGTATCTTGAGCAAACCTGATACCTGCAGAGACACCACTAAGTCAGACTTCTCCAACCTGGTGCCTCCCAGATGTTAAGAACATAAGAAGAGCCTGCTGGATCAGGCCAGTGGCCCATCTAGTCCAGCATCCTGTTCTCACAGTGGCCAACCAGGTGCCTGGGGGAAGCCTGCAACCAGGACCTGAGTGCAAGAACAGTCTCCCCTTCTGAGGCTTCCGGCAACTGGTTTTCAGAAACATACTGCCTCTAACTAGGGTGGCAGAGCAGAGCCATCATTTATTTTATTTATTTATTTATTTATTTGTTTCATTTATAGACCGCCCATAGCGAGTGGCTCTCTGGGCGGTGTACAAAAAGGTTAAAATACAAAATATCAACAATAAAATCAGACAACAAACAATAAACACAAGCAGCAACTAAAGAAAAAAATAAAAAATAAAAAAAATTAAATTATAACATAAACGCTTAAAATGCCTGGGAGCATAGCCAGGTCTTAACCTGGCGCCGAAAAGATAGAAGCGTAGGCGCCAGGCGTACTTCTTCGGGGAGGCTGTTCCACAGTTCGGGGGCCACTACAGAAAAGGCCCTAGATCGAGTAACTGTCCTCCGGGCTTCTCGATGGGTTGGTACCCGGAGGAGGGCCTTAGATGCTGAGCGAAGTGACCGGGTAGGTTCATAGCGGGAGAGGCGTTCCACAAGATATTGCGGTCCCACGCCGTGTAAGGCTTTATAGGTCAAAACCAGCACCTTGAATCTGGCTCGGAAACAAATAGGTAGCCAGTGCAAACGGGCCAGAACAGGTGTTATATGTGCTGACCGGCTGGTCCTCGTCAGCAGTCTGGCTGCTGCGTTTTGCACTAGCTGAAGCTTCCAAACTGTCTTGGCTAGTAGCCATTGATAGCCCTGTCCTCCATGAATTTGTCTAATCTTGGACTCTCAACTCCTATTGGCCCCAGCCAGCATGGTCACTTGTCAGGGATGATGGGAGTTATAGTCCAAAATAACTGGAGAGCACCAAGTTGGGAAAGCCTGCATTAAGCTGAAGTTAGAATGAGTTTAAAGGGAATTTTAAGGCACTGTCATTTGTACACTTTTGCATTATCTCAACTTGTGCCTTTTGCCTCCTTGGGCAGGACCTCCAGTAGAGCAAATGACCACAGTGGTTGGTCTTGCATAGCAGGGATTGTTGATGCCTCGCTTGAAATATTTGAACCATTAGTTCTGAAGTCAAAGGATGGCAACTCTTCCTCCTACTTGGAAACTCCTGTTGGGAGCCCCCCTTGAACTCTGCTGCAGAGGAGCTTGGGTGAAATCTCTGGAAAGGGTTCTTCTATCCTTATTTGAATTACAAGGGTCTGGTGATTGGCATTTCTCAAGCACTGACTGGAGTCCAACCCTCCTCTCAAATTGATCATCTCAACATCGACTTGCAGAGACTCCAGTCCTAGACCTTTCTGCTTCCTCTTCATCTCATCTACCTTGAACCCTGCTGTGGTTACCAACCACTGGTTAATTTTGCTGTTTCTGAAAAGTCTTTGAAAACCTCATCTGATTCAGAGGCAGCCAGATTGTTGTCCAGAACGATCATATCCAATGTACCAGAAGAAGGTTCTCCTGTCTCTCTGAGTTTTTCATTGAGGACTGAGTTTGTGTTTGGTTTGGACTACAGCTGGTTTGGATCTTTTGGACTACAACTACCATCTCTTGCAGCAAGAATGGCTGTGTTCACTGGAGCTGATGGGACTTGTAGTCCAAAACATTTAGGGCACCTTGATGGAGAAGGCTGCATCAGTCATTGTGAAGACGTTAGTGGAATTTAGCATTGGTGGTTGTTATCTTGTTCTGCTCATTGGCTCTTACATTTTATCTTTGTTAAGCAGCCTTAAATAGATGCCACTCTGTGGTAGAACAGTGACATAGAAATGCTGGTAAAATATTTTATTTATTTATTTATTACATTTATATACCGCCCCATAGCCGAAGCTTCTCTGGGTGGTTTACAGCAATTACATAAACATAAATCATTTGGATGTCCTAGCCTACTGTTCCTGATGATAAGGCCTGGTGAACCCGTGGCTTTCCAGATGTTGCTGGACTACAATTCCCATATTCCCTGACCATCAATCATGCTAGCTGGGGCTGATGGGAGTTGTAGTCTAACAACATCTGGAGGTCCACAGCTTCCGCACCACAGCTCTAGAATTACTATCTTGCATCAACAAATTCCAACCCAGTTAACATCCTTCCCATTATACAAGCCTCTCTTTCCTCTGGTGATATTTGCTTTTTGAGATTCCAAATTCCTTGTTTAGTTTCAGTAATAGGTCCGGCAAAAGTATGAAATTGATGTTCGTGTCTTGCACCTAATGCTGACTGTTGAAGTTTGTTCTTTGCAACCCCCCCCCCATTTCATTGCCTTTGGTCTGAACCATCATTTCCTCTGAACTGGAGCCAAATAGCAGGCAGTTGTAGAAACAGATAAGTTGTATACCTTGGATCCTAAAGAATTATTGCATTGTTTTCCCAGGGAGGCAGCCAGAGAGATTGGGGTCTTGTTTACTGAATATTTCAGCTCTTTTCAGGAGCATTTGGGTCCATTCTTCATATGGCTGGTAGAGATTGCTGAACAAGCAAAAAGAAATCTTCCTTTATTCTCCCATGAACTAAGAATGAGGTGGAGAGAGGTGGGATGAATGGGGAGACACCAGCAGAATGAAAAGAAAACATTCAAACCAGCGCAAGGAAATGCATTTTAAAAATCCATATTAGAGCTCTAACCTGTGGAGCTCACTGGGGTAAAACACAGAGGAGGACAAACAGTTTTTTTTTTTAATGTGTGTGTGTGGGGGGGTTACATGCCAGTACTGTGGCTGCTATACTTTGCTAGTATGCTGCTCTGAGCCTCAATATATATATAAATAAATAAATTTTATTTCTGAGTCGCCTATCTGGCCGAATCAACGGCCACTCTAGGCGACGTACAATTTCATCAATAAATACAATAAAACCACAAGAATCATAATCAGAGCTTGGAAGTAACTAGTTACAAGTAACGAATTACTTGTAATTTATTACTTTTTTGAGTAACGAGTGGGTAACTTCATTACATTTTGCTGGTAATAGAACGAGTAGTAACTTCATTACTTTTGAGGAGTAATTGTAATGTTTCCAGCATTACTTTTGTGCATTACTTGGGGGGGGAGCAGGGGAAGTCTTCTGCTCCTCTGATTTGTGAATAAAAATCATGTGCTTCAAATAGGGCTTCTGTGCAGCGTTGTTCTTCCTTCATGCTCTATGGGTGCTTAGGAGACAACGAGGGAGGAGGTGGAGAGCAAGACAGGGTGGAGAAAACAATTGTTTAAAAATTGACAGGAGTGGAAGGAGAAAAGAGCTGGAGGCAATATATATATATACAAAAAATATGTGTGTTGAGGTATCATCATTGCTGGGGGTGGGGTGAGGGATGTGAGATTCTGTTATGCCATTCTGTTAATCTTATGGATAAAAAAAAAATATTCTATTACCCTCTGTGTGTGTGTGCTTATTTTTAATGTTGTTTAGGCTACTTAGAAGTGCAGCAGCCAAGGCCAGCACCTTGTAGGCGTTTTTTTTTTAAAAAGTAACTAAAATGTAATTGTAGCAATTACTTTTAAGTAAAAGTAAAGTAATCAATTACTTTCAGAGCAATTGCAATTGTAACGGTAATTACTACTTTTGGGGGGGCCATGTAACTGTAACTGTAATTTATTACTTTTTAGAAGTAATCTTCCAAGCTCTGATCATAATAATAATTAATAATATCAGTATTAAAACTAAACCACCCCAGAGGTCCCGTAGGCCTGCCTGAACAGCCAGGTTTTCAAGGCCCGGCGGAAACCTATCAGGGAAGGGGCATGGCGAAGATTGAAAGGAAGGGAATTCCAGAGGGTGGGGGCCACAGTCGAAAATGCCCTCTCTCTGGTCCGCACCAGCCTCACTGTCCTAACTGGTGGGACCGAGAGAAGGTCTTGCGCGGCTGATCTCGTCATTTCTTTTCTGTTAAAAATATGCTAGTTCTTAGGACGGCAGTAAACTTTAATCAATCTTTTCAATTTGCCAGTTTAAAATCTTTTGAGTGACTAAGAAGGTGCCACAAGTGATTGGGCAGCAGATTTTTTTTTAATATTTATTGTGTTTGGGACTGCCAGGTGACAAAGGGTTAAAGCCCTTACCCTCTATGTCAGGGTCTCAATCATGATTAGGGGCCTGTGTATGTCTGTTTGTGTGGGTCTCCCACTGGAGTGAATGACAAGGTTTCCCCATTCCAACACAAGGTTATCATACTTTGGACATTTAATGAGAAGACATGATTCACTAGAGAAGACAATAATGCTGGGAAAACCAGAAGGGAGTAGAAAAAGAGGAAGGCCAAACAAGAGATGGATTGATTCCATAAAGTAAGCCACAGACCTGAACTTACAAGATCTGAACAGGGTGGTTCATGACAGATGCTATTGGAGGTCGGTGATTCATAGGGCCGTCATAAGTCGTAATTGACTTGAAGGCACATAACAACAACAACCCAAATTGTAGGCTTGTGTGTATGTTTGTTTGGGGGGGGGGTGAGAGAGAGAGAGGGAGAGAGTACTTACAAAAACTGCAGATGGCCAGAAACATCTAAATTTATGCCTGCTACAACACATGTGTACATCTCCAAAACAAAGAAATTATATTTTTTGCTTCAGAACTCTTTATGTTTACTCATCTGCAAATTGATGCTGCAAGTTTAACCAATTAATTAATCAACTAACTAACAACATGTTTATTCTTCAATTAGGCTTCTTAGTAAATGAGTTTAGGATTGTAGTCTGCGTTTTTAAATTGCTTTTTAAAAATGTGTTTTTAAATTTGTATATTTGTTTTTAATGTTTTTAATTGTTGTAAACTGCCCAGAGAGCTTTGCCTATGGAGCAGTATACAAATGTAATAAATAAATTAATTAAATAGTCTGAAACCCATAATATTAATCAGTTAAAGGTACAATCCTTACTGGGTGTAGACTTTCCCCACCCCCATTATTTTTGGAAGCAAAGAGACTTGCATCTTGGGCATACATATCTCATAGGCATATACAATATAAAGTGTTGATTTATTAAAATAGTAGTATCCTGTCTTCCTGACCCTCCAGGACCCACAGGGTAGATCAAACTTATAATAATGTGAGAAATAAAACAATGTAAAGAGAGACAATAAAGCAGGGGGCAGAAGCAATAGCAAACCCAGCAGAAATTAAACTATCCAAGGATGTCCTACAGAAGAGTAGATTTAAACAATGTTGTGCCTAAAAGCAGAAAAAGCAAGAGCCAAGTCAGCATGGAGCTATATTGCCTGGGTGTCACCACCAAGAAGTCCCTGACCCACATACCCACCTCAGATGGTGCATGGAATAGGGCTATTTGCACCAAATCCATTGAGATTTGGGGCAGAGGGAAAATGGGCATCACACTGACTCTCTCAGTGCATGTGCTTTCATTTGACACAATTTTGAAGGTCTGAGCCAGTCTAATAATCTCTAGCAATAATCTTGTAAACTGCAATCCTGTGCACATTTACTAGAATAAACCCAATTGAATGCAGTTGGACTTCTTTTTGAGTAAACATGGATAGACTTGCATTGTCAGCATATAGAGCTTGTGAGTCAAAATAGAGGTGTTTTTGAAGAATATTTACACACGACAAGATATAATGTTAAAAAGTTAATAAAAAGTAGCACGTGCTAATCCTTCTTTAGTTCTTCCTTTGGTTGTTGTTTTTTTTAAAGCGACATCTTCTTAATGTGTGTTGTTCTCCCCTCACAGACTATTCAGGAATGTATTCAGCTTAGGGATGGGGGAGAAATTTGTCTGTTTGGTTTTAATTCAAACCTACCTAATTCACACTTTCCAAAACAATATGAAACAGAAACAAAGCTATTCTTTGAAATTCACACTTCTCTGGATTTTGTGATGCAATTCTCCAAGCAAATAATGTGTGCAAAAATGCATATATTAGGGGAATGTTCCCATTCAAAACACATAATTAGTGAAAATAACATAAAATGGCATTAGATTCTGAGGAAAACACTTTACGAAAAATGTATTATATAGCCACAAAAGTGGCTGTATACTATAGCCAGCATGGATTTTTCACATTCTGCAATGTTAAATTGAAAATACCCCACTTGCCATTCTGCTGCTTTCCATCAGCTCATTTCAAAACAAAACCTTACAAAATTTATAGTCCTGAACTCAGAAACACTTGCTTAGCAACCCTCTTAAGTTTTCTTGGAGATACACAGAACACTCAGAGAGAATTGAGAATTCAAAGTGTAAAACAAGAGGGGGGAAATCAAGACCTCTGTTGGACTTTTTTCTTTCAGTGGTCTCATAATTTGTTAAAATTAATTAAAAATCAGCCATGTTCACAGAGTACCTGTAATCCTGTTACTGACCTTGCCCAATACTCTGACCATCTTCTGCAGTTTAAAAGTTAAAAAATGCATGGCTGATTTTCAATTAATTTAAGAAATTTAACATTGGATTCTATGATAGTGCAGGCATGCTCAGTAAGAACCAACTGTTGATGTTCTATTAGCCAGACTAACAGCTGTTTAGCTTGGCTAATCAGAGGGCCACACCCACACCAGACATTTATTTCACTTGAGACAGTCATGGTTTCCCCCAAAGAACCCTAGGAAGTTTAGTTTGTGAAGGGTACTGAGAGTTGTTAGGAGACTCCTATTCCCCTTGAGGTAATAAATGGGATCCTGTGCAAGTTTGTTGAGAATGGATCAATCATTTGCATTCTTATTGAGTTCAATGGGATTTGCTCCCCAGCAATCATGCTTAGGATAGGGCAAAATGCTCAGAGGCACACGTTGCCAAATTCTGGCAAGCTACACAGGAAGTGGATTGGACCACAAAAGACTAATCCAAATTGTGTTTGCATTTTTACAGATTTGTAGGGCAGTACAATATCTCAGAGAGGAGGTCAGGTCTGCTGCTCCTCTGGTGCATTTACAATAGCTGCCCTATTTCCCTGCTTTTTAAAGTTCAGTAGAAATATCTGTTGGCTATAGATTTGTTCTTAAACCGCAAGGCTTTTTTGCTTATTAATAAATATATACCAGGGAAAATTACATAAAACATTTCCTCTAAGTTCCTGATGACTTTTCATGCAAACTTTTTTTAAAAAATGTAATCTGATGCAGAAATGTGGAGAAGTGAACAAGACTGGAAAAATGAGAAACTGAAAGAAAACAAAATTGTCCATCTCTAATTCAGCCACACCCAGCCTCCTTTGTAGGTAAAAAGTAGTTAATGGTTCCTGTACTGTGTTAATAACTTCCTTGCTGACTGTTACCCCACGGGTAGTCAATCTGGAACACACAGTGCTCAGATGAAACTAGGTATGTTTTTGGAACTAATGGAGGGCAATTCAAGTCTGCTGTTAACTTAAATACCTGTCTGCTTACATCTCGGGAGCCTATAAATTTCAAGGGATAATTAGTAGCGGTCACACAGGAAGCAGTGAGCCATTGAATGCATTTGCATGAGTTCTGATTCACTGTCCGTCACGCTTTGTGATCAGTGCCAGCCCAGTCCTGGAGATGAACTAGAGGCAACTTAGGTGCCAATGTTCTAGGAGTTCCGGCCTCAGCTATGGAAATATACACTCCCCCCCCCCCATACAAAGCTGCCTTATTCTATTGGATCAATGTTGGAGGTATAATGCTGAAAATGCCTCACTGAGGCGTTTGATATGGGCTTGTCTAGTGATATATTCATTTTTGTCTGAAGATGTATGTTGATATATGATCTATATCAATGTTGTATTGATGAAATCCTTGATCTTTTCAGATGTTCATGTGCTTTTAATTAAAGCATAGCAAGGGTGCCTGCCTAATGTCAATAGTCAGGGAGCTTCAACGCATAGGTGGACCGACACTAAAAGACTGTGCAAATGTGAAATGAACATTCTGTGGCACACGTAAAAAGCGCAAGTTCTGCAGACTGAAGTGGTTGACCAGGCACGTAGGGGATAAGGTGATCCCTTATGTAAACTGGTCCCAAGTGGTTTAAGGCTCCTGGGTCAAATGAAACAAGGGGGGGGTAAGCTGGGTTCTTGGATGGCCTCCATCCTTACTGAGTTTGCTGGAGGCACCAGCTGGCTTGCAAGAAAGTCAGAAGTGGGGAACCTGTAGACCTCCAGATGTTGCTAGCGGCCAAGGGTGATGGGAGTTGTAGTCCGGCAACATGTGGAAGGTCACCGACTCCCCAGCCCTGAAGTAAGACGTTGATGGGTGTCACTTCAGCTTCTCCCTATTCTTCCCTTCTCCTCAGTCTGGTTCTAAACAACTTCACCATCCATGTTGGGCAGAAGAGCTATTGGCAAATGCTAAAACTGCAGATGACATTTTGCTTCCAGGTTCTTCCTCTGTTTTCTCCAACCCTCTTGAGACCAGCACACAGCTGACCGTTACTCCTCGCTTAGCTGCAGAATACATATGATGAACACAGGTTAATAGTCAGGGTGGCCAACTCCTGTATTCTGAGAAGACCCTATCTCACCAGATGTCTGTGTTCTCCCACACAGCATTATGTGTGCCCTGGCTCTGTAATAATTACAAAGAGAGATTGATCATTAAATGTATCTATAATTTATATAAAGTGTTTTTTTCTTCCTTGATACTACTCTTTGGCTGAAAAAAAGGCTCCCAGAGCCATGTAAAAAATCAGTAGTAGAGAATCCCTTCCCTCAGGCTTATGTTCTAAAACACATAACACAAAAGGAATGGGGATTGGGAGGGATGAGGAGAACAAACAAACATGGGCATTAGTTCTTAGCTACAAAATTCTTGTAGTGACTAGCTGGGACTGGAATGGTTCAAGGAGAGGAGGATCCAAAAGTTGCTAGTGTCTCAGAAGAGATGATAGAGAGGTCCTGCAGCCATATTTCAGTCCTCGTATTCTAATCTTGCTCCTGGTAAATGTTTTATATGCTGTCTCCATTGTAAGGAAGGACTTTTTTCTGTTTTTTTTCTTAAGAATTATTACATATGTTATGTTTAATAATTTGTTGTAAGCCCTCCAGGGAATATTTATTAATGGGTGGCTGGCTATATATAAATTGTAGCAACGATAATATCACTGTCCTGATTTTTTCCCTTTGGGGATGCCTTATTAATATTTTGTTAGTGCAAGAGGCTTCCGTTTTCCTTCTTCAGACTTCAGCCCCATTCCCAGTGCCTCTAGAACAGAGTTGGAGCACCTGTGGCCCTTCAGATTTTTGACGGACTACAATTCCCATAATCCCTGGACATTGGCCATAGTGGCTGGGGCTGATGGGAGCTGGATTTTATTGGTTTTTAATTTTATAATGTTTTTGAATGTGGTAAGCCATCTTGATGTGCTTTTATGAAATTGTGGCTTATAAATAAAGAAATAGAGATGAGTGGATATGTCCATTTTAGTTTCTCTGTTTTCCAGTCTTAATCTTTAGTTTCTCATTTTTCCACATGTCTTCAACAGTTTGAATTAAAAAAAAGTAGTCAGGAAAATTCATCAGACTTTAGTGTTAATTTATTCTAATGTCCCCTTTTTTGTATGGAGTTTTCCTAATATGCACATTTTGGGGCAATTCCCCCCAAATATAGTGCTATATTTTCATGAACATGTGCATTTTTATGCTCACTTTTCAATAGAATATGCATTTTATGTGCATCATGTGAGTGAAGAACTGCATTATAAAATCTGAAGATCTGTGAATTTTGAAGGTTGACTACATTTCTGTTACTGTATTGTGTCAGAAAACGTGAATCAGCTAGGGGTTGCCTTTTAAGATGCAAATTGAATCAAGTGTCATCCCCCATTCCTACCCACCCCTGACTAAATCTAAAGAGGAGCTGCAGCCTTAGGGATTTGGGGGAGGCTGTGAAACATATCTCCTGGCAGGCATGATGGGCAACAGGCTTAGACTGGAGTTGGAGGCATGCTGAAGGATGCTTATTTTGGCATTGGAGCCAAGAATGCAGGGTCTCTGCCACTGATATGAAGCACCCACTCTTGGATAGGTTTGCTTCCTACTTTTTAACTGCAAGGGAAATGGGTCTAATGATGCTGCCTCCACAGCAGGGGTAGCGAGACTTAATTAGCCCATGTTTCTAAAGCAGTTTTCAGCTCTGCAGGTGAGAGCAGGAGCGCAAAGCCTCCTGATTTGCATTCTTATTGCCTGACATCATCTGCAGGGAGAAAGTGTCAGAACAGCTGTTATGTCAAATTACCTTCCTCTTGTAACTGGGGGGATAGTAGCTGTCATCTTGTGGATGGCTGACCCACTTCTACCTCGAGGGGAGGGAGCCCAGCCTTTTTGCATATTCCAGGCTCATCTTGTGTGTGTGGGGGTGTGTGTGTGAGAGAGAGAGAGAGAGAAAGAGAGAGAGAGAATGATATTAACCAGCTCACCAGCAGCAGCAGAAGCATCAAGCTAAGAGGTGACCTTAAGATGAGGGGTTCCCTTCAGACAGCCTATTACAGGCCTGTTAGAGGAGATGAACTGGAAAGACCAGGGGCTGCTGCAAGCAGATGCGATGGAGAGGTGATGGCATAAGTGGGAAAGCAAATGGGTAGCTTGTAGGGAAACAGGAACATTGGCTCCAGTCATATGCTAAGACTGCATTAGACATGCACGGAGGGTTGTGTAGGAGTGAGGGATGGGCAAGTCAGTCCATTTTGGTTTGTTGGTTTCTCATGTTCCCAATCTTAGGTTCAGTTCTCCAGATTTCCACATCAGTTTGTGAATTTTAATCAACATTTTAGTGCAAAGTTTTCCTAATGTACACAGCTGAATGCAATTTTTCCTAATATTTATGGTTTTGCAAAGCAATCTCCCCTCATATAATGCATTTTTTTGTATGCTGCTTTCACTAAGATATGCATTTATATGCATGCTTTGCCATACTATTTTTTGTAACCATTTGTTGTTGTTGGAGAACTGCACTGCAAAATTCAAAGAATTGCAAATTTCGATGGATGGCTGTGTTTCAGTTTGTGCATTGTTTTGGAAAGTGCAAATCAGGTAGGTTCACCCATAAATGTGAACAGAACTGAACTCCTCCCCCATCCCTACCTGGAGCAGACTGAGACTGCAGGCATGAGGCATCAGAGTTAAGTAATGGACCCCAAGCTTAGAGATGGAGGGGAAAATGGTTTTTAAATGGTTTTATGCATGCATTTTAATGGTTCTGACCTGAGCTCTGCCTGCATCATCCAGCCTCTTGGATTGATTACCTGCGTATGTCTGAGCCACTCATGCATTGTCATTTTTTAAAAAAAATAAAAAATAAGCCCAATTAATTATATGCAAAATTATGTGCAAGAATGCATGTATTATACATGAAATGTATATAGAAGAGCCAAGACCCATGTGATACTGTTCTTCTGCAGCATAATTGTATAATAATAACTGTAAATAACCACCACCACCTGCCCTTCACCAGCAGGTCCCAGGGCGGGTCACAACAATATAAAATACGTTATTGAAAACAGTCAAAAACAAATTACATTCACAGCTAGAGAGGGTCCTAATACATAACCTAACATGGTCCCAGTGTATGGTCTGAAGGCACATGAGGCTTTGATGAAGCTGAGTCTGGTCAGTGCCTGCATGGGAGGCTTGGGAACCAAAATAAAATAAAATAAAATATTAATATGTGTTTTTATTCATATTTGTATGCATTGTGGTATACAGTATATCTTTTTACAGTGGTGTCCAGTGGGACGGAGCAGGGTGGGGCAGCACAGCTTACCTGGCTTCACAATCCAGAGGCCGCTACTGCTGAGAGGGGCAGAGGGAGGGGTGGGGAGGTCATCACAGTGTGGGTGTAGCAGTGGGAGCATTGGGATTGGCTCCGCTGCTGCACCCGTACCGTGGCAACCACTCCACTGCCTTGATCCTTCTCCTCTTGGTTCCCAGCAGTGACCTCAGCATTGGGAAGCCTTGTGAGCAATGCCACCGCACCCCACTCCCCCCTATCTGTTTGTGTGCAGGTCATTTGAGGAAACCTGGAATCTTCAGAGTCTGAAAAAGGCATTGCAATCTCTTTGGGCTAGAATGGCATTGGCATCACAAGCTTCTCTGGTCCTGGGATCCCTGAGGAGGCAGGGGCATCAGTGACTGGTTCTGAGGGCAGATCCTCCTCCTGGTCAGAGATGTCCTCTAAATCCATGGCCTCTTCCCTGAGGATGGGGAGTCATGAGACCTACATTTCTGCAGTTTTATATACATGCTGGGACTATACAAACAGTCTTAGTGCGTGTCCCTCCAGAAGTTGTTGGACTCCGGCCCCAACCATCTTGGCTAGATGTTTAGAGGAAGCTGCAGCACTATGTAAGACTCAGTCTGCTTTTCCCCATGTTGGAGCTTGCTTTGTTTGACTACTAACCTAGGGTGGTCTTGGAGCTATCTGGGGTGGTACCCACTTTGCTTGTTTGTTGTTCAGACCTTGACTTCTGCTTTGTTTGACTTCTCCTATGTGGACCTTCCATTATGTGGGTGAAAATCTCACCTTGTCTCACTGGAAGTTGACGTTTGCATGATCTGGCTTTGCTTTCTGGATCCCGAACTGGCACTCTCAGTGACCTGGGGTCCCCAGTCTCTGTGACTAGCTCACGTCCCCACTTAGGGAAGGACCCTGTCCCCTGGCTTGGACTGCAGCTAGGACAGAATAGTAGGCTTCGAATACATGATTGAGCTGCTATGTTTTGCTGCAGCAGTCCCACTGCTCACTGCATATGCACACTGTACACATGGTTGATTTACTAGAATGAACATCTACTGTACAAGTTGGGATGCTCAAGGCAGTAGCCAATGTGGTGCGTTTCAGATGTTATTGAATACAACACCCATCATTCTTGATTCCTGGTCAATCTGGCAGGAGCTGATGAGAACTGTAGTCCAACAGTATCCAGAGGGCATCACATTGGCTATCCTTGGTATAGTGAATAGACTGTATGACTAGGACTCAGAAGACCCCATTTCAAAACCTGACTCAGCCACAAAACTCACTGTGTGCATTTTGGATATTTGCTATCTCTCAACCTCAGCCTAACCTACCACACAGGCTTGTTGTAAGGATATAGTGGGGAGAGAACACCTTATATACACACCCCCTTGAAAATCTTGGAGGAACTGATCCCCAAAAGTCCATTTCCAAAGCACAGGAGGATGAAGACCAACAGCCCAGCCTGTTCTAGGAAACACTTATTGCAGCTGGCTTTTGAAACGCAATGGCTTCTTAATTAAGCCAAGTGACAGTTTTATTTCCTGGAACCCATTTCCAGGGTTCAATTTTATTTCTACGCAGAATTAATATTTTGCACTTAGAAATAATAACAGACAACAGAGAGACGGATGGGACCAGGGTCGTATCTCTGCTCCCATTAAGGAAGCCTTCATGCTGTCGTCGGTACTTTCAGCGATTGCTACTCAATTTCCAGTGCTTGTTCTGCAGAAAACAAGGCATGAATCAATATAATTAAAACAATGCTGTTCAGACCAAATTAAGGGAAGATGATTATGTCAGCACAATGTGTCTCTTCTGACTTGCATGTCACGACACGTACACAACACAATAAACTTTTTTTTAAAAAAAAATCTGGATTAATTAATCCAGAATCCTCACACTTTTTTTTTTTTGGTTCTGTACTCAAAATCACTAATGCTTATTATATAGAATGAACACCATGCATAAATATGCATTGAGAGTGCAGAAAGTGGAACTGCACCAGAGTGGTGTTGTCAGAATGGTGTTGCTGATAGTGGTCTGGATTCGGAGGAGCGAATCTCAGGATCCCTGTAGGGGTGGAGGAAAAAATTGTTTGGTCTGCATGTTAAAGAGGCCGATCTAATACACCAGTCCTAGGCTTATATGTGGATTGGAATGCAGTATCAGTCAGACTATGCACACAGTCCGGTTTCAGTTAAAGCAACAACAGACACAGAAATGTCTGTATCACAGGCAAAATGCATTTCAAATGCATAATTTTTAGGGGGGAGGGTGCATTAAAAAGCATACACTTTTCTGTCCTCCTTCCAGGCAAGGAAAGGGCATTTTCACAGTTCAAGGATGCATTCCTTCCAGGCAAAAACATTCAAGAAAGGTGTGGACTGGGGAGATTCCTAAGGACCAATTGGATAGGCCTGGAAAGCCACAGTGGGCCCCCAAGCCTGAGATTCCCCGCCTCTGTGATAGGCCCATGACCGTAGCCTGATAATTTAATATGAGGGCCTATCAGCATATACAGTCACAAGTGATTCACTTACCTTGATCCTGTCTTAAGAGAATGAGAGGCCCAGATAAGATTGTCTCTGGGAAACATGTGGCTAACTCATTTCACTGTACCTGTCCCAAAAATAAATTTTACCGGTTCACTCAGTCATCCATCATGCACCAAGCACTGATACGTTTATGTATGTATCCGAAAAGCATGAACTAGATGAGTTCCATTTTATTTTGAAGATTTAACATCTGTGAATGTAAATGAGATGTCTTGACCTTTTGTAGCGTGTGTAGATTGTCTTCTAGGATGTATCAAGGAAGGGAGATGGCTGTTTAGTAACAAGCCTTGTTGTTCACTGTCCTGCCTGCCATTCCATCTATGCTTACACATTTTTTTTTAACTATTAGGGCAGAAGAGTTGCAGCTTAATCTGGCACTGCTCAAAACATACACACACACTCCTTGTGATGATAATACCAGTTCCAGGTCTTAGAGCTGGAATAGTATGTGATCTCCTCAAAGGAGGAGCCAGTAGAGGCTGGTCTGTTAGGGCAAATGGGCACTGTCCCACCTACTTCATTCTGCCCTCAGGCAGCCCACATCTCCTTGCCTTCTTACCTAAAGCCAGTCCAGAGGGTAGAACAGCCTGTCAGCTTTGTCAGTCTCAGTGTTGCCTTTGTAGAACTCAGGAAGGAGGAGGATAGAGACAAAACTAGCTAGTTGGCTCTGCCCATCATTGGCTTTGTCTTTGTCTTCTATTGTCTCTGGGACCACCTACTGTTGATCTCCCTGCCTTCTGTCCTACCACTCCCAATAAGCACCAGCCACCACTGGCACGAGCCCGTCATGAACCAGGAGTGTGGGGGAATCAAATCCCAGAGATTATATCCCAAAATCATAGCCTACAAAGGAAACTTGAAGCAACTACTGTCTTAGTGTTACCCAGCTGGACCTTCAACACACCCATCCCTCCACCCACATCAACTGCTGTGCCCTCAAAAATAGTGGTACCAGCAAATTAGAGCTCAGTGCCAATGTTGCAGTACTCACATTGCAGTGCAAGGCATTCCAAGTTAGAGTTCTGCTCAGGACTGCACTAATGCTGCAGCCAGGATGAGCACTTAAATAAGGATTGGGGAACGTCTGGCATTCCAGATGTTGCTTGGCTGAAACTCCCATCAGCCCTAGCAAGCAAAGCCAATGAGCAGGGATTATGGGAGTTATAGTTCAGCAACATCTGAAGGTGCAAAGGTTCCCCACACCTGACTTAAATCCTCAATGGCTGCTTGGAAGGTGCTAGTGCAACTCCATAGACTTGCTTCTAGCATAATAGTCTTCTGGACAGCTCCTCTTCTGATTAGCTCAGCACTAGGATATTTGACTGCTGATACTGTTGGACAGCTCCCCTTCTTGTCTCAGAAGTAGAGATGTCAAATTTCTGGAAATTTTGAAGCCATGGAAAAAACCCATTTTTTCAGTTTTTTTCAGAAGAAATGCAGCACAACATTACTAGGGATGGAGGAAAAAATTGTTTGGCCCAATTTTTGCAGCAGACAGTCTCAGTCCAGCATAGGAAGCCACCTTATCAGAACCAACACCTTACTTCACATCACAGAACCCACACAGGGGAGAAACCATATAAGTGTCTGGAGTGTGGAAAGTGTTTCAGTTGTAGTCAAAACCTTTCTTTACATCAAAGAATCCACACAGGAGAGAAACCGTATAAATGCATAGAGTGTGGAAAAGGTTTCAGTCTGAGCCAAAGCCTTACTTCACATCAAAGAACCCACACAGGGGAGAAGCCACATAAGAGTCTGGAGTAACATCTTACTGCACATCAAAGAACCCACAGAGGGAAGGATACAAAAATGTATGGAGTGTGGAAAGAACTTCTGTCATAGCAAAAGCATTATAGTAGGGCCCCTGCTTTACGGCGCTTTGCTAATGCGGCTGTCTCAATTAGATGCAATTAGACTAAAGCTCCACTCATACGGGGCTTCTTCCACTTTTACGGCGGTTTTCGGGTGTCATGCACCATTCTATTGATTGAGGTCCACTTTTCGGCGGTTTTTGCTTTTCGGCAGGGGTCCAGAATGTAACCTGCCATATGAGTGGGGCCCTGCTGTACTTGATATTAAATGAAGTGACTGCATTATGGCCCTATCTTCAGATTATGTTCCTGGGACATTGTCCCTGCTCCTAGAAACTGTTGACATGGACTCTAACATAAACAGTAAGCAAGGTTCATTACTGACTGTCCTGTTTGGACTTTGTAATAAAACGAAGACGGGTGTTGCTGTCAGATATTAGCTTATACTATTTGGGCAGATGCAATTCACTAAACCTTGATGTGGCTAACATTACTGAATTACAACCCGCCCTGCATCTGATGATGAAGGAAAGGAAATATTAATAACAATATGCCCCTAGTTTCTTTTGCCTGAGTAGACACAGGGACAGAGTTGACTTCTGTGCTTGTTGCAGGGTATGATCATTTTCTTTGTTTCTTTAAAAGATGAGTTTTATCTACATCTGAGAGAGAGTGTGGTGTGGTGATTAGAGTCAGACTGGAAGCTGGACGACCAGGGTTCAAATCCCTGCTCTGCCATGAAGCTCACTAGGTAACTTTGGGGCAGTTAGGTGAGCCTAAACTACCTCATAGGGTTGTTGTGAGGATAAAATTGGCAGGGGGAGTGTGATGTTCCTATATGTGAATGTAAACCTGTACGTTTTCGGCCCTGCTTACCTGAAAGAGCGCCTCCACTGCCACCAATTATGCCGCCCAACTAGATCAGCCACTCAAGGCCTTCTCGCAATCCCGCCAACCAAAACAGCTAGGTTGGTGGGTACTAGGGAGAGAGCCTTTTCTGTGGTGGCCCCCACTGTCTGGAACTCCCTCCCATGTGATCTTCGACATGCCCCTTCCCTAGAGGTATTCCGCAAGGCCCTGAAGACGTGGCTTTTCCAACAGGCCTTTGAGGTCCTTGGGAAGGGTAAATCTTCATGATTTTACCATCTATCATATGCTGCTAATATAATTGTTTTTATATGTATTGATGACTGTCCAGTACTTTTCTCTACTGTTATTAATATGTCTGCATTTGATATTGTTGTATTTTATCTCATTTTAATGTACGTCGCCTAGAGTGGCTATTTGCCAGATAGGGACAAACAAATTAAATATTATTATTATTATAATGTAAATATGGTAAGTGCAGGTTTTTTATAGGAAATACGGTAAGTGGAGTGAGTGAGAAGGGGGAGTACATGGGCTGTAGAATGCTGGATGTGGATTGGCTATGTGTTTGAATGGCTGAGGGTATAAATGAGAGGATGACAGTTGAGTCATGGGGGTGTTGGACAAGGTGGTCGGGGTTGGAGAGTTGGTGGGGGTTGAAGAGTTGTGGTGTGGAGAGTAAGAGGTGGCTGTTGAGAGATTGGATTGGGAGTTCTGAGGCAAATATTAGGAATAAGGAACATAAGAGAAACATATATGAAACCATATGCTTGTCAATGAAATCTATAAGTAATCTTGTTATTCTTAGTGTTATCAATAAATATTTTCTTGGTTTAAAAAAAAAACACCATTGGTCCATCTAGTTCAGTGTTGTCTGCAGTGACTAACAGCGGCTCTCCAGGGTTTCAGGCAGAGTCTCTCCCCCTATATAGGGATGCCAGGGATTGAACCTGGGACCTTCACACAGAACAGATGCTCTACCACTGAGATGCAGTCTTTCCTCAGTTTCAACACTCTTAAGCTTCTTTGCAGATTGGAACACAACTCCCATCTGGATTATGCACTTGCCCCCAAAAGCTGGTGACCCCTGGGCTAAAACATACAGAACGTTAAACATTTGCAACATCAATAAGAGTCTAGCTTGTTGCAAATGAAATTATATTTACCAATCAACATTAAACGTCACCCCTCCCAAAACCCTGGGCAAAGAGATGTCCTATCACTTGCTGGCAAATATCAACAATGCATGATGCAACTCAGAGGGGAGGTCAATCCGTAGGTGTGTGGCCACCACCAAGAAGGTCCACCAGACCTCAAGACTTCCCTGTTGGTCCTAATGCAGAGGGAGGCATTAAATAAATGGCATATGACTCAAGCCTCTATGTTAGAGATGTTTTTGAGACAGGAAGTGAACTGTGCTATAAGTTACAGTTTAATAAACCAAAAGGATCTGTCAGTGATCATGGCCAATGAGTTTGAGACCACTTAACTCTGCATCAGATTGCAGTAACTATAACAAAGACTATTAACCTATTTCTCATTCCCTACTAGAATGAGGCACCAGGATCAACATGCATCAGAAAATAAACATCTGTGCTCTTAGTTCTTGCTGATTAAAATTTTCCCATCACTGATTGATTAGCTCAACTTTAGTTGATTAATCTGGTCTGTGAACTGACTGAAGCTTTCAGCCTTAGCATTTTCTGTCTTCTGAAATATGAATTTGAGTCTTTCTGCTCAAAATTCACTTTGATTCCAGTGTCTCCATCACAAGGCATAGCTGATTACAAAGAAGTGCATGTTGCACTCCCCCACCCCACCCATGCACTGTTGTGTTTTGAGCCAGGTCTGCATCATGTTTGAATCCAAGCACAGGGTGATCAATCACTATCATTCCCTCACCACTGCTGTGGCTGTTCAGCTCTGTACAAAGTTGATGACACCCTTTAAGCCCATTGCTTTGGGCTACATTCAAAGTAAAAAAAAAAGCTGACCTTAAATTTGGGATTAATTACAATTGAAGGGAATTTCCAGGGAGAACTCAAGCAAGCCAAACTGTGTTAGCACTGAACCTGTTTTAATCTGTGATTAAACACCACTTGCGTCACACTGTTTGCATAGGGCTGTTAATCAGCCATGTGCTCTCTGTGTGGCCTGAACGAAGGGCAAATGTTTCAGTGCTGTGCTACAGGGGAGGTTATGCAATGCTGGAGCTTGATAGGAAAAGGTTTTATCGATGAGCCAAACACGCTCATCTTAGGTTCTTGCTATGTGTTAAGAGTTAAGCTGGTAAGTGGGATTACATGTGCAAAATAAGCAGCAGCTCACATGGGCAGCCCACAGATAGGATGGGTTAAGCCTGGTTGGGAAGCTAAAAATAACTTTTCTTGATGCTGAATGGGGACATCCCGGGAGAGAGGAGACAGCTGTGACCTGAAAAGAGAATCCAAAGCTCTTTGCTTCTGTCTCAGCTTGTGTGATATGTGAGAGAGTGGGTAGAGCCAAAAAATGTATGAGCCATCCATCTTTGCTCATTGAAAATATGGGCCGTGAGCAGAGCCATTGAATAGGGGCTGTATGTAGTGTTCTCACTCCACTAGCACAACGGCTCTTGGGCTAGAGGATGGGTGAGTTTTGCAGTGCAAGAGTAATCCAATTGAAGAGTTGCACTAGTAGGAACTTGTGCAATTTGTTGCTCAACAAAGTTACCAGCAACCTGCTTATGAACTCTCATGCACAATGGCATTTCACTGCCACAAAACATTTCACTAGTGGAGCAAGTATACTACTAATTTTAACTTAGCACTACATTGGTTACAATCCTGTATGAACATACTTCCTTTATTCCAGAAGCAATTGTGATGAGAGTGCCCTTAATATTAGCATGGAATATTTTGGTCTGAAAACTCGTAAGTTGACACAGAGCTACTTGGGCTCAGCCTTTCACCTTTAGTCCAGAAGACAGACAGACAGACAGACAAGACAGATAGATAGATAGATAGATAGATAGATAGATAGATAGATAGATAGATAGATAGATAGATAGATAGATAGATAGATAGATAGATAGATAGATAGATAGATAGATAGATAGATAGATAGATAGATAGATAGATAGATAGATAGATAGATAGATAAAATGTAGGAGAGAAGCATTTTCAGAGATGGAAATCTTTATTGCTTTTGCACTTAACTGTTCGATTTGTAGCATCATTAGCTCCACTCTAGTCTGGCAGCCTTATCTCCAAAGCTAGCCTGGAAGGTACAAAGGTACAGAAGGAGAGAACTGGCCCAAAGCAATCTCAACTGGCCCATGTTTGTAACAGATAAAGAAATCAAACATGCACAGTCCAGAGATGTGGGAGCTCAAATCTCCCAGCTTTCATGCAAGGATACGGGCAACAGAGAATAGGAGCCAAACAATGGGAGAGAAGGGACACTGGTATGAAGTGAAGTGTACAAGATGTCAGTGGACACCATGTTCAGCAAAACCACTTTCTTACACCTAAGCATGGGGGAGAAATGTGTTCATTTTATAATTTCATCTGAAGCTACCCAATTTGTACTTTCCAAACCAATATGCAAACCAAATAGTAGCTACCCTTCAGATTCAGATTTTATTGCTGGTTGACCGAACAGGGGGTTGGACTCGATGGCCTTGTAGGCCCCTTCCAACTCTACTATTCTATGATTCTATGATTCTATGAACAGGCCATATGCATACACACACATAATAATATAGTACATTTCCTCATGGAATGTCCCCTCTACTCCGATTTGAGGGCTCAGTGCCTTGAACCCTTATTAGCTGAAATTAGCAGCAACTCCCCTTTCAAAGCGACTACTGTATATTTTCATTGACTGGTATAGATTACCATAGATCATATACAGTAGAATTGCCAAATTTGTTAAACTGGTGCTGGGAAAGTTGAAAATGGCTTGTTCTGAAGATCATATATACGAATGTACATCACCCAGACTCTGTGAGAGGATATTTGTAATAAGTTTTTATGTTAATACATTTTATAAGCTATCCTTCAAAATGTGTAATTCTCCAAATTTTGTGATGCAATTCTTTAAAAAATAATGGGTATGAAAACAAGTCATGAATATTAGTGGAAGTTGCTTGCAAAAAATAAAAGTGCATATTATAGGGATGTGCAGCAACCACAACATGTGTTTTTATTTTTTATTTATTATTTTATTAAATGTATATCCCACCCTTCATCTCAAAGGAACCCAGGGTGGCAAACACATATGTGATAAAAATACAATAAACTAAGACATATTTAAACTATTTAAAAACATTGTCTAAAAGACAATGAAACACAACAAAATGTCACCAATAACATAGAATCATAGAATAGTAGAGTTGGAAGGGGCCTATAAGGGCATCGAGTCCAACCCCTGTGCAATGCAGGAATCCAAATCAAAGCATTCCTGACAGATGGCTGTCCAGCTGCCTCTTGAATGCCTCCAGTGTTGGAGAGCCCACCACCTCTCTAGGTAATTGGTTCCATTGTCATATGGATCTAACAGTTAGGAAGTTTTTCCTGAAGTCCAGTCGAAATCTGGCTTCCTTCAACTTGAGCCCATTATTCCGTATCCTGCACTCTGGGACAATCGAGAAGAGATCCTAGCCCTCCTCTGTGTGACAACCTTTCATGTACTTGAAGAGAGCTATCATATCTCCCTTCAGTCTTCTCTTCTCCAGGCTAAACATGCCCAGTTCTTTCAGTCTCTCCTCATAAGGCTTTGTTTCCAGTCCCCTGATTATCCTTGTTGCCCTCCTCTGAACCCGTTCCAGTTTGTCTGCATCCTTCTTGAAGTGCGGAGACCAGATCTGGATGCAGTATTCAAGATGAGGCCTAACCAGTGCTGAATAGAGGGGAACTTCAAGTGATTTGGAAATTATACTTCTGTTAATGCAGCCTAATGCAGCCTAATACAGCCTTTGCCTTTTTTGCAGCCACATCACACTGTTGACTCATATTCAGCTTGTGATCAACAACAATTCCAAGATCTTTCTTACATGTCTGAATAGAAACAGAAACACTGAAACAGAAACACTGAAATAGAAACACTGAAACAGAAATGTTTTCAGTAGGCATCTAAAAGAATACAGGGATGGTGTTTGCCTGAGGTCAATAAGCAGGGGGTTCCAAAGTGCAGGCGCTACCAGACTCAAGTATCTGTAGTGTTCAGAAGCAGCCCAGTATGTTTCAGAGCGGCTTTGTGTCACCCTGTTTTGATTTGGGTCCAAATCTGATGTATTAAAGCAAGAGTCCTGTTTTGCCCCCATTGACTGTAATGGGGAATCTATAAACAGCTATAACAGGGTTTTTTTTCCTTTTCACAGAAATGGAGGAAATTTGCAGGCAGAGTGAATTAAACCTGCCAGATTTCTGGCAGGTCCATCCAGGGGGTTTTGTGCAGGAAGTTTTTAATTTTTTGTTTGTTTGGTTTTAAAGGGAGTAGAAGTTCCTATTTTTTAAAATTTTCTGCCAGAATTGGATCCAAATTACAGGTGTAGTTATCCTTCTGAGGGGTAAAGTGTGCCAAATTTCAGAAAGACAGGGACAGCGGTTCTCCTGTCAGGACAGACTTTACCATGTTGGAGTGGGAAATAGAAATCATGTTCTCTCCCAGGCAACCAATTGAAAACTGAAAGCATGAGGGAGGTACCCTGGTAAGAAACCTGACAAAGTTCAAACAAATAGGTCAAAGGCCTTATCGTGCTAGGTGATTTTCAGGGCTGGCTCCAGGTTTCTGGGGGAGCTTGGGCACAGGTTATCAGCACCTCTCTTGTCCCTTTGCTTTCCTCCTCAAACCTTACTTCTCCTCCCTCTTGGCCCCACACCTTTAAAGTAAAGCACATATTGACCGATGTGGCAACCACCTATTGTCAAAGAAAAAAAAATACAGCATTTTGAACTTTTGGAATGATGAGTGCCATTCGTTCAACACTGAATGGATCCCCTACTTCCATGCATCTAAAATTAACCCTTGGGTCTTCCTGTTATAATCTTATTTCATACTTCTTCTTTAAAGAGTAAAACATAACTTTTTTTGTACAGGCAGAAGACGTAAATAAATAATACCTGATATTATAGCAACATCTGAAAGCTGGATGTGCTGGTGGAGTTGGGCTGGGGCAAGTGAGGGGCCCCTATGAGCTCCTGGGCCCTTGGCCAGTGCCCCACCAGGCCCACTGCTGGAGCTGGACCTGGTGATTTTACCAGATACATCTGCAAAAGTCGCAGATTTTTTTTCCTCACTGTCCTCCCTTCCTGAAAGTAATCCTGTGTAAAGAACAAAGACAGAAAGAAGACTATGTAATGTGTATATTCAGGAGGAGCTTCAAAAACAGAGGAAGTAATTTGCCCTAGAAGTTGTGAATGGCTTGAATAACAGAGATCACTGGCCAAATTGGCCAGTGCCAATTCATCCATCTGGATACACTCTAATGCAGCCTTCCCTGGTGCCTTCCAGATGTCACTGGTCTCCAACTCCCATCAGCCCCAGCCAGCTGGACCATGGTTAGGGGTGATGAGAGCTGAAGTCCAAAACGTCAGGGTGGAGAAGGGTTTTCTAAAGCCATAATGATGCATTTTTTTTCTTGGAGGCTGATTCAGCATGTTGGCTAAAGCTGAATGTTCATTTCAGAAGAATTTGGTGGTATGAGGACTATGTGAAACAAGAAGATTTCATCTCATCACCATCATAATTTGCTCCCCACTGAAAGAAATGCATGTTCCGGTCTGCAGATTTCCATGTTAATAATTGTTGCTCTGGCAGATAGTAGAGCCAACCTCATTTCACAAATCGCTTTGCAATTGATGAATGCCAAATGCTAAATACTATTATTTGTAGCCCACATTATTGCTGATGATAACTGTCCCTGGTCCTGGATGTATCATTTTCCCAAATCTCCACGTCTATGTATGTTCACAAAAGCACTACATTTGAACTTTGGTGATGGGTTTGTAGAGAGGTTACTAAGATATGGTCAATCATCATTCCTTTTGAAAGGAGTATTTTCTGCTTCTTTTTTCCTTACAAGATCTTGAGAGCTTCATAATTCAGAATCCTGCAATATGGGAGCTGATAATTGCTACCCAATCACTGGAGAAACAAAGCTGAAATATACTGAAATAAGCCATAAAACTCATTACAAGGTAGCAAGATTCTATCTATTCTCAGAGGTCGCTTTAATGCTGTATAGGTCAGGGAGCTAATCACCTCACTCAGTGGAAATAATGCAGATATGGGGCTGCTCCAGATTCACTTGTTCAGCTCTCAGGTCTGTCGCTGGTGTTGACGGAGGAAGAAAGAGGAACTTGATGGGTTGCCAACTCTTGATTTTAAAAATGCAAGCCTTCTGGATAGGGCCAGTGGGCAGTAGAGTTAGGAGAGGAATTCAATTTGGTTTTCATTTTCATCTGAACCTACTTCCCCAAACTCGGCTGCAGCTCACTGGCAGAGCACATGATTTCCATGAAGAAAGCCTCAGGTTTGATCTCTGATGCCTCTGGGTAGGGACAGGAATGAGTTCTGCCTGCAATCCTGGAGAGACTCTGCCAGTCAGTGCTAACAATGCTGAGCTCGTTGGACCAATGGTTGGCCAGCGCTAGAATGACTTTCTTTTATAAAGTGTGTGTTCACACAGGCTGCACTTCTCAAATGATACATGTATGTGTGTGTATGTGTACCAATCACTCTCTGTTTTGCCTTTATTTGTTGGAATGTAGACACAGTTGCTGGCAGCTGTAGCTTCCACACTCCATTCTCACTTTGGCTAATTTTACCCAGGCCAGCAGGATTCCTGCATTTAACTATAGCTGCAGGAGAGCACTTACCAGAAAGCAATTTCATTCTCTCTTGCCAGAGGTACGTGGATGAATCTCAGGCATATAAAAGTCAATCTGCTTTTGACTCCCGAGACTGCCTTGTTCCCCACATCAGGCTTTCTCAAACAGCCGGGCGGGGTGCTGTCAGTTCCTATAGCAGCTGTGGTTTTTCTTCATTTAGTCATCTGTGAAAATTTAATGATTGTTAGCATGCTGTAAGTACAGGCTATATGTGCTACCCTGCAGCACTTCACACCTTCCTAGTCAAGTGCAATAGTGAGGGTGGGGATTGAGGGGTTGGGGAAGGGGAAGTGTGCAAAGGAGAGAGACTTTCCTCCAAACCCATAGTAGTCCTCATGAAATGTCTGCATTTCTGGAGAGCTGGATCAAGATGGCTTCTTTTTGGAAGGGCATCATGTTCCCCAGAGATTTGCAGAAGGGCGAAATGAGAATTTAAGAGTTAGAAAACCTGGTTTCTTTCTGTTGCTATCATTGCTCCATGCCTGGGCTTGCAGTTTCAGTCCCTAATCTGGAAGACAGAGATTGCATCACTGATTCCTCTCTCTAAACAGGGAACAGGAAATGTGCTCAGCATTGCTACATAATCTCACCAACATATATGAGAGGTTTGTCCTTGATCCTCCGTGGCGCAGAGTGGTAAGCGGCGGTAACGCAGCCGAAGCTCTGCTCATGGCCGGAGTTCGATTCCAATGGAAGGAGGAAGTCGAATCTCTGGTAAAAGGGGTCGAGGTCCACTCAGCCTTCCATCCATCAGTGGTCAGTAAAATGAGTACCCGGCACATGCTGGGGGGTAAAGAAAGGCCAGGGACGGAACTGGCAATCCCACCCCATATGTATGGTCTGCCTAGTAAACGTCGCCAGACGTCACCCTAAGAGTCGGAAATGACTCACACTATAAGTGCGGGGACACCTTTACCTTTTTTGTCCTTGGGCAAAGTATCAAGAAGAGCTTTCAGAGAAGTCCAGAAGGACTTTCAGTAAGCCTGATGGGATTTCTCAAGGGTGTTTTTGCACATAAGTTATGCTGAAACTGAATTTTACCTAAAGTAATACTGGAGGAGAATTCTGCGCTTGGACCAGCGACTATAGCAGCTACTTACACATCATCAATAAAGAGGAAATGAATCACCAAAGAAAAAGGACAAGAAAGGACACTCATTAGCATATGATTTGTCTAAGCTGCTTTTTATGTATAGAGGCAAATGTAGAAATAATTAGGATAATTTAAATAGAAATGCAATGCATCCCACCAAAGCGCAGAAGGCTTGTGACCAGGTAAGCTGTGTCCCTGATCAGTCTGTTGTGAACTGAAGACACACGAGGCCACCACTTTGTGGAAATCTAAGCAGTTTCTGGGTCTGGTCAATGCCAGGAAACTGCCTAGGAACCATGAGCTTCATCCAGTTTTGTCTGTTCAACTAGTGCAAGGGCTCTTGTGCTCATGGATGGGTGAGTTTTCATGTTGTGCAATGGAGGAATCCAACAGAATAGTTGCACTAGCAGAAACTCATTGTGCAACAGATGGCATATCAGTTGTGCAACAAAGTTAAGAGCAACCTGCTTATGCATTCTCTTGTGGAACACTGTTCCGCCGGCACAAAACATTTCACCAGGGGAAGAAGTATACCAATGAGTGACCTTAAGTTAGTGCTACACTGGATCCAGTCCAGAGAGTTTGTTAAGGAACCCTTTGTCAACATCTCATCCAACGTGGAAATGAGTTGTTTGGCCAAGCCTGTCAATTTGCTCTGTTTGAAGGAAGTATTTCCACTGGGAGGAGTTCCCAACCAGGGCTGCATAACAGTCACAAACTGAAAATATTAGCCATGAAATGATGTGTTTGTTGTTTAGCCCTTTTTTCTTTTTCATCTGCCATCTCAGGCACAACTTTAGGAAATGATGCTCTGGCCAGTGGTGCTTGCCATGCAGTCAGGGTATACTAGACCTCTGTGGCCCTGTTTAGTAGTTATTACACCAATGTCAGCCCTTTCTGTTGCTTTTCTGAGCCTGTCGGAAAAGCTTTTCTGTCTCCTAAGGTGATGCTTATATATCTCTAACACCCTTGCCTGGCTTGGAAAGGGCCATAAACCCTGATGTTGTAGGGCCTTCACAAGTGACTTGTTGCATTAAAAATGGAGGAAAAAACCCTGCGAGTTGGTCCTTAGCATCGCATTTTACGAGAGGACACTAAACCACATGTGATAAGTATGTAATGACTGTGAAATGACAGGCCATAAAGCTCTGAAAGAAGGTGATCCATTTAGTTGCCACTTTTAAGTATCGTCATGTCAGGTCACTGAGAAAAGAGGCCAAGTTTGAATGCCTTAATGGAGGTGGGTATGGAGCCTGCAGCATAAATCAAGGCAAGGGAGGACAGCAGAGCTAAAGAACATTCCCAGCATAACAGTCTGGAGGCAGGAGATTGGCTTGAGCTATTCTAATCTTTGCCACTGATGTATGACATGGCCTTGGTTGGATCATTTGCTACCCTACCTTCGTTGCTGTTGGAGGAATAGAATAAATGTCCAGACTGGGATTCTGAGAAGCTTTCGATGAATGAGCTAGTTGCAATTTCTATAGCACTGCTACTGACAGTGTGACACTTCTTTGATGAGTAAAGGAGTCAGGGTATAAGAGCTTCTTTCTTTCTTTCTTTCTTTCTTTCTTTCTTTCTTTCTTTCTTTCTTTCTTTCTTGGGGATTTGCATTCCTCTTCCACCTTTCATCATCTGCTATAGATTTCCCTTTCCGCCCTGTATTCATCACATACAGCACTGTTTCTGTTCCCTTGCAGTTTGTCTTCTGTCAAAAACTATTATTTGCCTTGCTGTGGTAAAATTATGTAACTTACATAATTTAAGTAATTAATTATGCAAATTGCATACATTACGTTGTCGTTGCATTATTCCACCCCATTAAATTCAGTCCAAAGGAAACAAAGTGCAAGTGGGGACATAATGTAAGAAAAATAATAAAGAATCATGTATCATTTGCGGACTGAAGGCAACAGCAACAAGAAAAATCAGTCGTATTTGTGGGACTGATTTCCATTGTGGACTTTGGAAGAATGAGCAAGCATTCCACTCTGATATCTCTAGTGAAGAGATGTTGGTGGTGATGGGAGAGTTGTCTCCAGATCATGCCCTACTTTATGAACGCCAGTCATCTCTCTCGCCCCCCTTCCCTTTAGTTTTTTTAAAGACTGTTTTTATTGCATTTTGCAGGTATAATACAACACAAGCCCAAGGAAAGCAAAACAAACAAACAGATTAAAGATAACTGAAGGGATGGATGATATTATGTCTTATTATAAAGAAAAGTCCAGATTCAGGTCAAGAATTCAAACTTTCCCAGGAAGCCAGTGGAGGTTGCTGTTGAAGTTGAAATATGAAATAAATTCCCACCAAACAATATGAAATGCATGATGCGTAGTTTGTCCTTGCAAAAAATATAGGGAGAGAGTATTTTTTTTCCAGAATAGCAATCCTTCAGTGTTCTTGTACCATACGGAGAGATGCAAGGTACCCAGTGTGTTCCTTTTATGAGCAATGGAAAGCTGTGCCGCAAACTCCAGAAAAACTACCAGATCCTCAAATGTTATATTTACATTACCATCATCAGAAATTGAAAGTAGGGTCAGCTGGAGAACTACTTGTATTTGGAAATGAACAATTTTAGAAATTTATTCTAAGACCACTGACCAAAAAGATTGAACCTGAGGAAATCCCCACCAAAGATGGTTCCTCAGTTACCACACATTTTAAGCAAGCTGGAGAGGCCTCTAATGTTATTTGAGAAACTTGCACCAAGGTCCTATCACACTCTATTTGGTTGTCATTTATTTTATAAACTAAAGAAGCCTCAAAATGCTTCACCCTTTTATTGTAGGTAAAATGATTGCCCTTCCTCTGCTTCCCAAGTCAGGAGGGCTGAAGCTGGGAAATGTTGCTTCAGCGACAAAACAGCTCAGCCTATATTATACAGCCACGAGAGTAGCTGGATACGATAGCCACATGGATTTTTCACATTCCGCAATGTTAAATAAAAAATACCTCCATGAGATTCTGATGCTTCCCATAAGCTCAATTCAAAACAAAACGTTACAAAACTTGTAGTCTTGAACACAGAAACACTTGCATAACAACCCTCTAAATTTTCATGCCGATACACAAAACAGTGAGAGAGAATCGGGAGTTCAAAGTGTAAAAAGAGAGAGAGAAAAAAACAGACCCCTTTTGGACTTTTTTCTGTCAGAATTCTCATAATCTGTTGAAATTCATTAAAAATCAGCCATGTTCACGGAGTAACTGTAATCCTATTACTGACCTTGCCCCATACTCTGACCTTCATCTTCTGCAGTTTAAAAGATTAAAAAAATGCCTGGCTGATTTTTAATTAATTTAAGAAATTTTGCATTGAAGTTTATTATAACATCAGGCATGTTCAGTAAGAACCAACTGTCAGTGTTCTAAAAGCCAGATTCACAGCTGCTTGGCTTGACTAATCTGGAGCCAAACCCACACCAGACCTTTATTTCACTTGAGACAGTCAGGCTTCCCCCAAAGAATCCTGGGAAGTATACTTAGTGCAGGGTGCTGAGAGGAGACTCCTATTACTCTGACAGAGCTCCAGTGGCCAGAGGGGTTTAACAGTCAGCCGCTCTGATTGAAGCTCTGTGAGGGGAACAGAGCATCTCCTAGCAACTCTCAGCACCCTTCACTAACTACACTTCCCAGGATTCTTTGGGAGAAGCCATGACTGTCAAAAGTGAAATAAAGGTCTGGTGTGGATATGGCTATGACAGCTTTGTTTTAAATTTGGGTGGGAGACTACATGTGCCTGCTGTAGAATAAAAAGGTGGGGGAAACACTGAAAATCAATGATACTGTTCACAGTGTTTTCCTTTTGCCCAGTGCCCACGCACCTAATCTCCTCATCCCCCCTCCCTTCCCCTCCTCTTCCCTGCCCCAGCTCAGTTTCACCTATCCTAAGCATCATTGCACAGGAGTAAATCCCATTGAACTCAAAAAGTATGCAAATGATCAAACCCACGCTCCCTTCTTCTATCCTCTCCCTCTTGTCCCTCCCTCTCCCTCCATTCCTCTTCCAATCTCCTCCTTCCCCCTCCCCTCCCCCTCCCCATGGTCAGTTTTACCTGTCTTAACCATGATTGCATGGGAGTAAATCACACTAAACTCAATAAACATGCAAATGACCAAACCTGCCTTCCCCTCCTCCCCTCCTTCCTGTTCCCATCCCCCTCCTCCCCTCTGCCCTTCCTCTCCTCCTCCTCTCCTCCCCATCCCCTGTGGTCAGTTTCACTTATCCTAAGCATGATTGCAGGGGAGGTAAATCCCACTGAACTCAATAAGCATGCAAATGATCAATCCATTCTCAGTAAACTTGCACACAATCCCGTTTCTTACCTCCCAGATTAAAAAGCAGAGAAATTCACTAATAGTCAAAAAACCTTGCTGTTTAAGAATGTACCTATAGCCCGCAGATATTTCTGTCCAACTTTAAAAAGCAGGGAAATTGGGCAGCTATAGTGAATGCACCAGGGGAGTAGGAGACCTGACCTCCTCTCTGAGATACTGGACTGCCCTACAAATTTAGGTTGGAATTTCACAGTCCAATCCATTTCCTGTGTAGCTTGGAAGAATTTGGTAACATGTGCCTCTGAGCATATGGTGAGTGGTGGCAACACCTGCAATCAGGACTCCATCTCCAAAGATGGAGAATTACATTTTTGTATGTTTGTTGGTGTTCTTACTTTGCTTCTTCCCTTACTTTGCTTTCAGCCCAAATAACAGAAACAAGACATTTGCTGTGCTGATCTTGTTTTAGCAGGGAGGAAGAAACAATATGAATACAGTTGATATACTTCAGATAGTCACTTAAAATATGTTTAATTTACTTCGCAATTTTTTTAGTGAAGTTTCCCATAGCTAATTTTGGGTTGTATTCAACTAAATCCAACTGAGAGCAGACCCACTAAACTTGATACACATGGCTAATTTCAGGTTGCATTCAACTAAATCCAACTCAGAGCAGACCCACTAAAATTAATGGACCTAAATTAGCCATGCCCATTAACTTCAATGGGTCCACTCTAATCACCCTTAGGTCCATTAACTTCTATAGGTCTACTATGAGTAGAAGTTAGTTGGACACAACCCAGTGTCCTACTTGCTTTCTCTTTCTGATTTGATGAATGGCTGTCCTGTCCACCGTTTGTTAGGTTAAAAGGTGAAAACACCCACTCATGTAAACTTTGGCCTTCTGAAGATGTGATTGACCAAAGGAAACAAAGCAAAAAGTTAGGGATCTCTCTCTCTAAGGCCTCCAGATAATTCAGAGAATTCTATCTAACATTTATATCCAGCAACATCCAACATCCTTCCAAAGTTAATATGCAGGAACAGTTAATTACCGGGGCTTGCAATTTCCTTGTCATTTCAAAGCAGCTGTGTGGGTGTTTGTTATCTAGTAGCATCCAGTGTTCTTCAGACTTGTGGATTAGAACCATGCTAAGGCCCAGAAATCTGGTACTGGAATGGTTGTTACTGACACCAAATGTTGGGGAAGGTGCTGGTACTCAAATTTCATCCAAAGCAAACCTCAAAGTTATACCTGACTGTCCATACTTGCGTCTCCAAGCTTTCTTCAGGAACCACAATGGAATCAAAGCATGAAATATCTTCGCCTGTGATTGGCAGGCAATTGAAAGCTTCTGGATTGATCAGGCCTAGTATAAATACTAGAAGCTTGCAGTTCTGCCTTTGCCTGGTCCTTACAGAATTACTTTCTGCTTGTTGCATTTCAAGCACCAACTCCAATATGGACTATGTTCCTAGTGTTGGAAGTGGGGCAAGAGCAACTCCTGTTTGGGTTCTTTTGTTTGTATTCCAGAAGGAAGATAGAGTTAAGGTCCTCCAGCTGGCTAGGCTTGCCTACCTTTAGCTATGCTGGTCTCTGCCTAACTTCCTTCCATTGTAAACTGATATGCTCAGAGAAGCTGACCTGCCTTTCTCTCCTTTGTCTTCTTCTTTGACTGTCAGAGGAGAGAGGAGACATCTCTGTCTTTGCTCTCTCTACTGAGCCATGAGGGCAATACCTAAGTCTGGGTGTTGCACCTCCAACTTAGTTAGAACTAGGTATGCCTTTTCTACAGAGCTTGGAAAAGTTACTTTGTTGAACTACAACTCCCATCAGCCCAATCCACTTGGCCATGCTGGCTGGGGCTGATGGGAGTTGTAGTTTAAAAAAGTAACTTTTCCAAGCTCTGCTTTTCTATCTACTATGTATTTTTATAGATAAAGCAGCTTTTCTTATTTTACTAAGTTTTAAGTCTCAGTGATCTAACTGTAGGGTAAAAGCCTGATACTTAGGTAAACACACACACTGGCACACACGCAGCTCAGACACTGAGTATCTCTGCATATTTCCATAACACCTAGAACATGGAACATTTGAATACTACTGCTCTAAATCAGAAATGGAGAAACCTAATGCCCTCCAAATGCTGTTAGACTGCAACACCCATCATCCCTACTCACTGGCCATGCTGGCTTGGGCTGATGGGAGCTGGAGTCCAACAACATTTGGAGATCACCAGGTTTCCCATCCTTAGATTAACCCATTGTTGATTGCCAGCATCACATTGTGGGGGTGCGGGCAAAAAGGTTTCACTCTTGAGACAATTGGAGCAGACCATGTAAATACCATCACCACAGCATCCTCTGCAACTGGCCAGGATTTGTTGGCAATCTTGGGTTTGTTTGCATATTTAAGCTGCTGTGTCTGTTGTTTGAAATAACACATCCAGAGCGAGCCAAAAGGAGAGCTGCCTTGTAAATTGGACTTGTGCCCCTTTGCTTGGTAGGACCTATGATGGAAGCCCACTGCTTCTTTTCTTTCCATTTTTAATTCTCGATCTTTTGAACAATGGGCTGGCGGGAGCCTTCTGGCTTTTAGCAATGGAGATTCCCACAGGTGCATAACGTGTTGCTTTGCCCGATGTGAAAATCAATAAATATGCTCACAGCAAAAAGGAGTTGGGGGAAAATATCTAATACACAGAAAAACTCAATATGAGGCAAAGAGGGAAAAGTAAAAGCTCTCCTCTGGGGAATGATGGTGAAATGGAAGTCTGAGAAAATAATGATTAAAAAAAGAAGAGAATAAGATTTATTTTTTTTTCCTGTGGAGCTAAGTCTGTGTCACAGCTTTATAAGAACATAGAGCATAAAAGGGGCAGGCTACTGGCTTCTTTAGATCTCAATTCTATCTTGGGGAATGGAAAAGTATTAGAGTTACATGGGCAGGAGCAGAGGGCATTATATGGTGTGCCACTAGAGTTGCTAATGTAATGCCCTCCAGTTGTCTTGGACTACAAGTTGTATCAGCCATAGATGGCAGGGACAATGGTCAGGGACAATAGGAGCTGTAGTCTGAAACATCTGGAGGAAACCACATGGGCTATCTCTGGGGTACTGGATATACAAGCAGGTGAGTGGGCAAGTGGAAGAACTAATTAATGCTGCAATCCCAAACGTGTTTATCAGTGAATTCAGTGGGTCTTCATTTTGAGTAGACAGGCATAGGATTGTGCTGTAAAGGACTCTCCCCCCCAGAAAAAAATGTAGATTTGTAATATTTATGTTTTTTGTCAACATTTGAACAGATTTGCAAGATTATACCTTATTTATTTGTTGTCTGAATGACTCTTTGAACATTGCTTTGAAAGGTTTAGCTATAAAGCAATTAAGAAATTCAGAAAATAACTAAAAAAAACACACCTCAGCAATGAGAGCTGAGGCAAAATGTCACACTGTTTTGCTGACATTTTGGCAGTAACCCCCAAATGCCTCCCCATTTTGGCAATTTTCCAGGACTTCTTGCAATTACGCTCATTCTCAACTCAATAAAATGTTTTTGTTGAAACCTATAAAGCATGACAAAAACAGAAAGGAAAACAAAACGAAAAGCCCTGCTGGATCAGACCAAAGGCCCAAATAGTCTAGCATCCCACAGTGGCCAATCAGATGCTTGTGAGAAGTTCACCAACAAAATATGAGGCAATACCCCTCTCTTGTTGTTCCCTGGTGATTGGTTCTCAGAGGTGTAATAATGCCTCTTTTCCTGGAGGTAGTATGTAGCCTACATGACTGTGTTTGAAAACAAGTGTAATTGCTGTCAGGCACATCTTCACAAAGGCAAGTCTGATTTCCTGTATAGCATTGTGATGACATTTGATTCTTTGCATGATCCCTGATTGGTTAGGATCACCCATACAAATAATCCAGGAAAGAGGAAAAAGCAGCAGTAAGAATAAGAAATGGTCCCAAACAGGCTATAAGAAGTACAGTATTTATGCAAAGTGTATTCAAGGGAATATCAGTATGGATCTGGTCAAAATATAAATAACTTCATAATGAAACAAAAGCACTAAAATGCAGATAACCGAATTAACAGAACCCTCTTCTTATAATTCTATAGATGAATATGCAAAAAGGAAAATTTGGGGCTATCCACCTTCTACTGGCATATTCTTAATTTCTATGAGGCTCATAGAATAATAGCGTTGGAAGGGGCCTATAAGGCCATCAAGTCTAACCCCCTTCTTGATGCAGGAATTCATCTTAAAGGATACCCAACAGGTGGCTGTCCAGCTGCCTCTTGAATGTCTCCAGTGTTGGACAGCCCACCACCTCACTAGGCAAATGGTTCCATTGTCGTACTGCTCTAACAGTTAGGAAGTTTTCCTCATGTTCAGTTAAATCTGGCTTCCCATAACTTGAGCCCATTATTCTGTGTCCTGCACTCTGGGATGAAACAACATGTTCAAAGTTCCCATTCCAATCAACTCTTAAAGGCATAAGAACCTTGCCCATTTAAAATCTGATCAGCCTGCCAGTTACGGTCCCTTTGTAGGCCCAGCCGTCCAATGCCTTGCATAAAATGGGAGGGAAGAGGTTAATCTCCTTAAAAATTGCTTTTGTTATTTAAAATAAAATGAGGGCGAGAGAACTTCTTCAGTTGAAACTGATTAGGAGCAGTTGGGCTGTCACCACTCTTGATTTTATGATAGTCTTATAAAGAGTAGCCAGTAATTCATCGAAACAGACTTTGGTTTTGAAGTGCTATGAACTAGGACTGCATATCAAATAGGGGACCCTTTCATTAAGTTTCTGCCTTTAGGTCCTTCTCTTTCCAAAATGTAAGAGATGTGGGGCCTTGTGTCCAACAGCTGACCCTAATTTAGCTCATACCCTTTATTCTACAAATGTTGAAGTCAAGATTGCAGTGTTAGGGATGGATCCAGTCTGCATTTTAAAGCGAACCATCTTAATTTGCTGGCCAAAGACTTATATGTGCATTGCAGCTGTCATTCAGATTATGCACTTCTCCAGGTTTTAGTTTAAAAATGCACACAGGAAATGCTTATTTTTTTTAGAACAAGTAGAGGGAAGCATAAAATGCATATTTTAGGGAACTAATGTGTACAAAATGTGTTATTTAGGGGGACATTGGTACAATTTAAATGATGATTCTTTTCTGTGAGTTTTTTTAATGAATAAATGGATGGGATGGACTTATGATTGAGCACATGTGAAACTGACACATAACCAGAATAGTCTGATCCATCCATCCCTAGTGGAGATGAACTCTGGTCTAGCCATTGAGTGTATGAAGAACTGAACAAGGTCCCAGCAGTATCTGATTCATCTGGACTTAGTGGTTCATCTGGTCCAGAGCAAGTAAATTACATTTAGGCCTTTCTGACTGTCTGAAACTGGACAGCAGCATTCTCTGGGGAGAACAGAAGATGGCATGGTAGGAAATACTGCTCAGCAAAAAGAAGCCTTTTAATCTTCCAGATAGTCTCCTTAGGGAAATCTCATCCATCATCTTAATCCACTACAACTGGACCAGACCTAGCTCTGTAGCAATGCATTTTGTTTTAGCTCAGACATGTGCGTTGGTTAGTGGGGAAGACACTAACAATGCCACATAGCCTTGTCCATACGCTACATTGCTGAATTGGATGTTGTCTGTGCCAGCGTTCCTACCAAGCACAGATTTCCTCTGTGGCCTTGAGCAAATTGCTAAATGTAGCTCTACTGTGTGGGCTTCATCCTCCCCCCCCCCGAATGGGGCTAGATACACACACACACACACCTCTCACATGATCTGGCCATTTAAGCTCTGACTGCAAAAAGAAAACACTTGGTGGTGAGAAGAATTGGATTGGATTGCCTTTCCAGTATATGAGAGAAAGGGGCATGTTACAGTTTTACAGTTTGTTGAGCTGGTGTCTTAGCTCAACAGTAGAACATATGATTTGCAGGCAATATTGTGTCTGGGGAACTAAAGATCTGATGGCATATCATATGTTCATATTCTCATTCTTAGAGAGGTGTCTTTCTGGAGGAAGGGGATGTATGGTAGATCAGAGATCATTTTATTCTCAAACCAGGTCTTCATAACTTGTGTCTGACTAACCCAAACACAGCCCACTAAGCACATATTGTTGCCTGCCAGGGGCTTGTAAATTCACAGAATCACAGGGTTGGAGAGAATGCTCTAGGCCATCCAGTTCTGGTGGGGAACCACCAGCCCATCAGCCCGATTAGGCCTACCAGACATCCCCATTTTGCCCACAGCATGGATTGGCCCAAACAACACCCATTTTTGTAGAACATAAGAAGAGCCCAGTTGCTAGATCAGGCCAATTTGCCCATCCAGTCCAGCATTCAGTTCTCAGAGTGGCCAACCAGGTGCCAATGGGGAGCCTAAAAGCAGGACTTGAGCACAACAGCAGCCTCCCCACATCATCATCATTCATTTGTATGCCCCCCTTCCATAGCTAAGCCATGCTCAAGACAGTTTATGACATTAAAAAAAATCACATAATTCATTGTAAAAGTTACAAAAATAATGCAAAATGCAAGTAGACAAACAACAGTCATAAACAATAAACTAATGAAAGCATCTCATTAAATATACAATAAATTAAGCAATCCCCACATACTATAATGTCTAACAATAAACACACAAAGCCATAGTCCCAATGACAGCAAAAGCACATCTCTAAAACTAAATCTTGATTCGAAAAAGAACTAAAAATTCCCACCCCAATAGCTCAGAGACATCCTGTGCAGCAGGTCTTTCAGGACTAGTAACAATATGGTTTCTTACCTCTTCAGCAGTTGCTGCTTTTGTAACTGGAGTGAGTCAGGGCCTCACCTCCCAAGGCCAGGAAGTTAGCCAGCAATGCAGGGAGCAGGTCTTACAGGACTCACACAGGACTTCAAAAAAGCTGTCACCAAAATATCCTGGTTCTCAATGAAGCCCACACCATTCAATACACAGTCAGATTTATGGGACTCCATAAACAATGAAGTGTGTCTTCAGGCTAGGCTAATATCTTCTAGAAGTCTAAAAAGAAGTTTAGTACTTCTCTCCAAGCTGAAGTTTATTTTAAAAGAGCGAGTCATATGTCATCAGGTGCAGGGCAAGTAAACCTGCAAAGTCAAATGGATAAGGAAGAATCAGGAGTGCACTGGAAAGGAAGTGCACTTCCACTCCTCCCTCCCTCCCTCCTTTGCAGCCAAGCTTGAGATTCATGCAACATCATGTGGTTGACAAGTGGGCAACCCTGCTCACCTGTCAAAATGACCCCCAGGGGTGTGGAAGTCTTGTGGAATCTGGCTGGTCCCCCACTCCTGATCAAGCCCAATCCCCTGTTGGTGCAGGATATGCAAAATGAGACCATCCCCAACATATGGCTGTAAAGCCTCTGCTAGTAGACCTCCTCTGTTTGTGCACCCCACCTCCACAACCAGCAGGCTATAGAAACAGGGAGCTCATGTTAGTTATCTTCTGCACCGAGCTTGGTTGGTTCCAGTTGTCCTAGCTTAGGAATGGAGAGCGTGTTGTCCTCCAGGCGTTGTTGGACACCACCTCCCATTGTGCTCAGCAGCATGGCCAATGACTAGGGGTGATGGGAGTTGGAGTCCAATAACTTCTGGAAGGTCACAGCTTCCCCATCCCTCTCTCCCAGCTGGTTCTGGGTTTGAGCATTGAACTGCTTCCCTCCAGCCCTCTCTGCCTAATTTTTGACTCTAAGTCCTGTAGGGACCTCTAGCTGCTCTTTACCCACCCTGCTCCTACCTAACAGGTACAAGAAAAGTCTCTAACTCCACCAAAATGACAATAACTCATCTTTGTGTTGGTCTCCTCTGCGTAGCGAGTGTCCGATGGTTCCATATTTTAGTCTCTGAAGTGCTTTTCTCTGTCTCTCCATCTGTCTCTTGACCTCCTCTGAGGATGGGCAAAAAGGGTGTCAGAACAATTAAAGCAAAAAAAAGGGAGATAATGAAGGGAATGTTTGGCCCCGGGAAATGAGTTTTGAAGAGGACAGGATTTCATTGAAAAGTGATGGGGATGTAGGAAAAATGGGTATCATTGTTGCAATTTCAAAGCTTGATGTTGACCTGATTTCAAAGGAACTCATGTCATTCTTTGCTTTCCCCCCCCTCCCCTTTTCTCTGTTTCAGGTAAGTGACATTTTGTTCCGCTCATCCCTACGGCAGAGTTCTGTGCAGGTTATATGTTTTTCTTAAAGTGGCAAAACAAAACTAAAACTAAAATGAGAGATTTACTGTGAGAAAGTAAAGCAAAGCAGAGAGGACGATCATGAGGGAAGAAGTGGATCAGCAGAGGACTGTTCAGGTAGGCATCAACTTAATGGAGATTTCACTGTTGTGAAGAGGTTTTAAAGGAGATGTTCCTGGAACTGTAGTACACAGACATGAAGTGCCTTTGGTGTGGTTGGCTTTTAAGCTTTTGAGGATGGATTCTAAGAACAGCATTTGAAACTGATAACCTGGTTGCTTTGATGGGGAAATGGAGTAGTGCTGTAGCCCTAGAAGAGTGATGAACGATCATTGTGTAAGGCAGTCTTCATCAACCTGGTGCCCTCCAGATGTTTTGGACTACAACTCCCAGCAACCTCAGCCAGCAGAAAATATCTGGAGGACACTGGGTTGGCGAGGGCAGTTGCAAGGCCTGTGTGTCATGTGCTTCTTTGTTCAGCTTTTAAGGTATATTTTTATGCACATGTCATTGATGCTGGTAAATACATTGGAGCTTTTTGGTTTCTTTCTGCACTTCCAAGGACTTTTTACAATTGCACTCATTTTTTTCCTTGATGAAAACAATAGCTCGTAGAAATGGCAATGATGTCCTTACAAAGGTGCTACATGAAGAGTTTATGAGTACAACACTTAAATGGTCACAATAAATGAATGCTATTAACAGATTTTATGTGGCTATGCAAACAAAGTTCATATTTCTGAATGGTGGGAGTAGTATGGTATAAATGGGAAACATTCCAATATTCAAGAGAGTTTGAAAAGCAATTTGGTGATGAGTGTTTTGGACAATAGCAATGGATACCTAACCAAAACATGGTTCTATGCTTGCTCCATTTTGCAACATGTTTGTTAGTTGCAGCAGATCCTTATTACTGTCACAATACTTGTTGTCAGAGTAACTCCACAGTCATGAAAACACTCATCGCTGGTATGATGCAAAGACTTGTCAGTGCATTCTCCCATCTGTTCTTACTTGTACCATTGATTCTTACAAGTGTGCTCTGTGACATATTTGTTATGGCTTGTGCACTGTGCTTTCAGGCTGTCCCTGAGACCATGACCAAAATATCAGAGTTAAAATACCTAAGATATTTTCCAGAAGAAATTGTGAGCAGTGCTGAAGTGCAGCTCTTTCTACCCTCCAGTGCATGTGTACTGAATACATGGGATGATGGGGAAGAAGAAATGAACAATAGCATCTTGATTATCAAAGACCTTGGTGACACATAGTGAGCCCAAATCAAGCAATAACTACTTGCTACCTAGCATTGCTTTATCTTCACCACAGATAGTTCCAGTACAGTCACCTGTAAATCAAAGGAAAATAATCTGTGTTGATTTGGAAGACGGTAGAGTCAACATAAGGCAACAACAAAGAACAAGCAAACCCAAACAATGGTCAGCAATGCAACATAGATTTTCAGAAGCACTGACTTAGAATACTAATTTAAATCAAAGTTTGGTTCTATTGTTTCTTCCATTTTTTGTGGTTCCTTTTGTTTGATGCCATTGCAGCAAAGGGGCAACCTGTTGACAGGCTTGCGAAACATGTCAGATGTAAGAGGGAAGACAAAATGCCGTGCACCAGGGTATGTATCATCACAGGAATTGATGGAGGGCAGAATAAACATGGCTCAGAATGTGCCCAAATGATCAAGGAAATGCCATGTTTATCAAAATGCACTGGCATGGAAAATCATGAAAGTTTGTAAAATCAATAATTTGTGGTGGATGAAGGATTAATATTTTTATTTGATGCCACCCAATATGTTTTTTAAAAAATATTTGCTTACTGCTGATGAGCTGAAATTTTGTTTGATTTATGTTGATTGGGTTTTAAGTATTTTGTTGTCCAGTAATGGTTTATATTTTGCTTTTCAAACAAGTAAGAAAAGAATGCAAGGAAAATATGGTCTCTAAGAAGCTGTTCAATAGTAGAACACACAGCTTCAGAAGATGATGGCCTCTCTGTTGCTGAAACTATTTCAGGAAAGGCAATGTGGTCATCTGTCCAGGGGTGCTGCAACTGTACCCTGCATTGCAGATCCTTCCTTAAGGAGGGAGTTGTACTAGATCAGCTTTGCCCAACTTGGTGCCACTGAGTTGTTTCAGACTACAACTCCCAACATCCAAATGTTTTCGATTCAGATTCCCATTCGGCCCAGCCAGAATGGCCAGTGGTTGAATGGGAGTCTGAATCTGTGTACCTGTTGAGCTGTACAAATAGGTGAGCTGTACAAATCAATAGGTGTACACTCTTTCTCACAAACACTTCCACCTGTGTAGAGACAGCTTCTACCTATGTTCAGTGTAACTTTTGGACAAGCCTTCTATGAAAAGGCTAAACTAGGCATGACACTAAATGTACGCCTGCCACCATGGGCTCTTTCTAGGAGGAAGGGCGGCATATAAATTTAATAAATAATTAAACTACCCTGTGTCTAACTTCCCTTTTCCCTTCATAACATTTAGTAGGAGTTACCTCTGTCCTTATGTCTCAGTGTTGCTTTCCCCAAAGTGGCTCATCTGGTGGGCGAGTGCATTCTGGTGGCTTCAATGTCAGTGGGGCAGTAAATCTGCTCAGGGTTTGAGTCCGAACTTTCAAGGAGCTGTCCAAGGTGCTGAACCTTTTTGAAGAATAGGTTTCAGTGCAGTGACATCATTGGTGCTTACTGGGAGGATTAAGGTGGCAACGAGGTCAGTGGGGTGTGCACACCAACCTCCCTGAGCCAACCTCCCTGCTGCCTTGCTCCTTTCCTTCTTCCTTCTGCTAAGTGACAGCAATCCTGCTGCAGGGACACTAGTTTTGTGGCTCCGCCCCACTGGATGAGCCACTTCTGCTGTTTCCCTGCCCCTGTTCAACACACTGGGAGGGGAAGGTAGATGCTAGGTAAGGAAATGCAGAATGTTGCACCTCAATGGATAAATGTGACAGGATGTTATAGAAAGTAAGAAAGAACCAAAGGGTTCCAGATGTAGCCATACATTTAGCATCCTGTTCAGTTTTATCCAAATTATGGTCCTAAACTTCTGCTAATTGTTACATTGTACAAGCAGAAGAAAAAAATGTTTTGAACAGTGGTTAATTCTCCTGTCTCTCTGCACTCTGCTATGTTTCTTCAGAGTTTTATCTCTGCTAACAACATGGGCCCTTGCTAACAGGCAGCTTTAACTCTGCAGCTGAATAAAGTTTAACATCCTGTCCAGTGGATGGGAAATCCTGTTTGTGTGTGTCACACACACACACACACACACACACACACACAGAGAGAGAGAGAGAGAGAGAGAGAGAGAGAGAGAGAGAGAGAGAGAGAGCTTCGTGGAGCCAATATAATAGGGGAAGAATAGATTGCAATCTGGTCCTCTCTCTGTGCCATTTTTTTTCATTGCCATAATATAAATAGTGATTCTGGTACTTGCTAGTGGGAAGCTGGAATGAAGCTTAGGACTGGATGGTTGGTTTTTTTCCCCCAGTGGTGGGTGCCAGGTGCAGCAATGGCTGTGGTGAATGAAGCCTGTCATGTTGACTTGAAACAAAAAAGGTAGCTGGTGGCTGAGAAAGAACAAAGATGGGCCCTCAAGATGTCAGGCTCAAACAAACAAGCACTTTCATCCTCCATGGATGCAGATGGGCTTTGAGTGTTTGCTTGTTGAGCGGAGAGACCATCTCACGGCTTCTGGATTTTTATTTTGTTTGTTTTCAAATAAATAAAGCTATAAGGATGGGCTGTTTGCAGGGGCCTTCTGCTGCTTGGGTTGCTTGATGCCTTATTGGGTTGTTTTATCCAGTATAGTTATACATTTAACTTGATATTATTCTTCACTGCCTTGTGAGAAATGGGAAAGGTGGGAAATGATGGGTGATATCCTACAGAGTTCTTCTCATATCATACTCACTGCAGTTAATGAAGCTAAGCTAGTCATGTCCATTAATTTCAGTGGATCTTCTCTGAGTAGGACCAGCATTGGATACAACCCTACATTTATTAAGTAAGTAAGTAAAGCCTAGTTGAGATGGGGAAGGCCTATTTGAACCTGGCCAATGGGCTAGGTGAGAAGTAGCTGTGACTACTTAGTTCACTGCCTTTAAGGTAGCAACTTCATACATCGTCAAAAAGAGAAAACACATCACCAAAAAGAGGATAAACAGAGGGCACAGGTTTACATAAAATTTGCGTGTGCTGAATTTCACATGTGAGGAAGGGCGGGATATAAATCAAATAATAAAAAATCAATCAATCAAATAATAAGAATAAAAATTAGGAACACAATACATCTAGCCATAGTGTGGACCTGTGTCCCTGCCTGCTCAGTTTGCTGTCTGGGTACTAACTGCAGATGAGCAGCTTCAAGGCCCCTCCTACACTCCTCCCTTCTTAGGGTTCTTTAAACCAGATCTGGACCAGACAGCCCTTTTAAAAAGAGGACTCCTTCCAAGAGAGTTCCTTGTAAAGTAGGACACATGTGTCAAATGCCTTGGAGTGGGGGGTGAGAATCAGGCAGTGTCAGTCTGGCCCCATCTGCACTACACTTTTAAAGCAGTATCATACCACTTTAAACAGTCATGGCTTCCCCCAAAGTATCCTGGGAAGTGTAGTTTGACAACGGTGCTGAGAGCTGTTAGGAGACCCCTCTTCCCCTCACAGAGTTACAATTTTCAGAGTGGTTTAACAGTCAGTCCCTCTTCCCAGAGAACTCTAGCAATTGTAGCTCTGTGGTGGCGGCGGAGAGTTAGGGCTCTCCTAATGACCTTCAGCACCCTTAACAAACTACAGTTCCCAGGATTCTTTGGGAGAACCTGTGGCTGTGTATGATATTGCTTTAAATATATAGCACAGATGGTGTCTCCTCCTCTCTCCCCCCCAAAAAAAATAAGGAGGGCCTCAGAGGTAGGGAGGATTGGAAGAGCTGAAGGAAGGGACAGGTTGTGCAGGAGTAAGGCTGCAATCCTAACCCCACTTACCTGGGAGTAGGGATGGAGGAGAAATTCAATGCAGTTCACACTTAAAGGTGAATCTACCCACCTATTTGCAGTTTCCAAGCACTATGCAAACTTAAACACTGCCATCTTTTGAAATTCACACTTCTCTGAATGTTGTAACGCAGTAATGCATACAAAAATGCATTTACTGGATCGAAGTGTGCACAACATGCATGCACGAGTGAACGTGGCACGGAAAAATGTATTATGTTATGGAAAATTGCTTTGGAAAAATGCATAGAAAAAATGCCATGTGAAATGTGTATATTAGGATCAATTTGCGCCACAATGCTGATTAATTGTCATGAGAACTTAAAAAAAAATATAATAAAAAGCACCCCTGAAAACTGATGTTGAAATGTGAAAAACTGAACTTAATGCTGTGAGCACCCCAGTCGCTTACAGCAAAGCGTCTCCATTGGCCACGCTTGGAGGGGGAATGAGTTGATCTGCTGATCAGTTGTGAAATCTCTTTGAAACAAATCAAGCTGCTCTCATCAGGTTTTGCAGTAAAAAGGGGCAGGGTTTGACTAGCGTTGTGGACCCCTGTTTTCAGGAAAGAGAGGCAGAGACACACTGGAACCAGCAGAACAGTAAGTGGGTTTCTACCCTAAGTTTGGAAAAATGGGAACTGGAGCAAAACCAAAACGGACGGATTTGCCCATCTCCATGTGGGAATAAGACTTCTCTGAATTCGCCAGGACTTACTTCTGAATAGACATGGTTAGGCTTGCCCTGTAAACAAGCAGGCAGGAGAGGTAACAGTAGGGGGATATCACAGGGTCAAAAAGCTACGAAGACTGAGTTAACCCTGTTGGACATGCCCAGGCTAAACTATGACCTGAGATAAGGATGTGATGAAGAAGCAAGGGGCTGCTGTTAGGGTGAAATAATAACACACTGCAAGATCTGTTAGTTATAGCATCCAAGCCTTTTCTTTTTAGTAACAGTACTCGCTCATACAGAGTACCATCACCTCTTTTTTTGCTGCCCATGGCAATCATTTTGTGCTAGCACCCATGACACTTTTGTCAAGATATGAGTACCGGCACCTCTTTTTTAGCCCCCCCCAAAAGCACTTATAACATCCATTGACCAAGTTTGAAGCCTGCTGTTATGTTAAGTGTTGAAGAGTCAGGACCTATAATTCCATCTGCTGCCTTCAGACAGCTCAACTGAGCAGCAAGTCAGAGCCAGGAAAGACTATGGTTGTCCAAGCAAAGCCCCAGACTGAATCTTCCTAGTGAAGAGAGCCTACTGCCAGCTTGTGTGAATGGGTTAGTGGAGTCTTTCCAGTACCTGGAATCCTTTACTGCAGGGACAGCTGGTGGCTCCATGTTAATGGGGCAGTGGAATCCATTCTGGGGTTTAGTCTGAACTTTCAAGGAGATGTTTAAGGTGCTTCAACCACCAGCCATTATGGCTTTCCTGTCTAGGCCAGTAATGAAGAAACTGTGACCTTCCAGACATTTTCATGAAAATCGCTTAGATATTTTGTTCCATTAAGTGCTATAAAAATGATGATCATCATCATAACATTTTGGGAATAAAACATTTATTTCGCCTTCTCCATTTGTCCAAAATCCTCCCACCTCCTGAGCTGAATCTCCTTGTTAAATGCTCTTGGGTCGAATTGCTCTTGGAGGTCACTGATTCATAGGGTTGCCATCAGTCGTAATCGACTTGAAGACACATAACACACACACAGGAACATCAGAATAAAAATTACCATCGTATTTCACACACATACACACAAACACACACACAGGGGGAAGCTATAGGAGTTGGGGAGGGAGCCAGTCTGCAAGAGGAAATAACAACATGTATTTGAGGAATCCTGAGGCTCTGTTGAAATGAAGTGTCAACTGTTAACAGCAGATACTATGTGGAGAGATTGGAAATACAAGATGTTCCTGCCCTGTACTGATTAGAGAGGGGAGACTGACATTCTATACTGCCCCCCAGTGGTGGTGGTCCTACAATACATGCTGATGAGGGGGCAGCTATGTTCATGCATGCTTTTGAGAATTTTGCTCTTTCTCCTTAGGAACATTGCATACATTTAACTGGAATCTAGCTTTAGAGATTTTATTCATTGCATCCATACCAGGCATGACAGGGCCCTTGGGCACCAGTCTGCCCCAGGCCCCGGCACTCACATACACGCCCCACCTACCTTTCATTTGAAATGAATGCTGCCTGTGCTGTGCGCGCATGCGTGCCATCAACCAAGATGGTGGCTGAGGCTTCCCTAAGGGGCTGATGCCTCCGCCGCCATCTTGGTTAATGGCACGCATGCATGCTATATGTGTGCATACCTGCTATCATGCACATATATTAGGGGAATGTTTCCATTCAAAACATATGTTATTTTCACTAATTATATAAAATGGCATTAGATTTGAGGAAAACACTTTGAGAAACATGTATTATACAGCCATGAGAGTTAAAGCAGAATAAATGTCTGGTGTGGATGTGGCCGGGGACAGCTTTGGTTTAAATTTGAGTGGGAGACTACATGTGTCTGCTATAGAATAAAAAGTTGGGGAAAACCCTGAAAAATAATTCTACTGTTTACAGGGTTTTCCCTCTGCCCATATGTTACCAAATTCCAAGCTATACAGGAAGTGGATTGGACTATGAAAGACCAAGCCATATTGTGTTTGCATTTTTACAAATTTGTAGGGCAGTACAATATCTCAGAGAGAAGGTCAGGTCCCCTGCTCCCCTGGTGCATTCACTATAGCTGCCATTTCCCCACTTTTTAAAGTTTGATAGAAACATCTGTTGGCTATAGGTACATCTTTAAACTGCAAGGTTTTTTTTGCCTATTAGTGAATAACATCTGAAGGGCTAGAAATTTCCCCTCCCTGCTTTGCAGCGTTGTTATGAGGAAAACTGACACAGTTCCTAGGAAGCACTTCCAAAATTCATGTTATTTAGCATTTGTGATGGGCAGACCGTCTGCTCTACAATTAATTTTTAAGCCTACAGATTAGCTTTCAGGATGCTTAAGGGATTCATCTCAATTCTCACCAGGTGTGGAGAAGATTGGATCTCTATTCCCTGCCTTGTAATCCTGATGTCATTGCCATGTGCCAGGGCCTAGTGGCAAGAGTACCAGCAGAGGCATTCCTGGGGGCACTTTACATTGCCTTCCATACTTTGCAGCATGAAAGAGGTACAGAGAAAGACTCTCAGGAATGCTTCTGTAGTTGAAGGGCTCCTGAAATGAAGTTAACAGGGAAACTGTTGCGAAACACATCTCTACATTACGACTGCTAATGTTCTTTTAAAAATAAAGTGATATAATGATCTTTCACTAGGGGATTTTTTTTAAAAAATCCTTTTTTCCCCTCCCTGGAGAATGTGCCCAAAGTAGAAATATAGGTTTTATTTTTACATTTCCTTCTCTAATTACCCTGGTCTTTGTTTCCTGGCCATTCCCCGCCTACCTCTTTTTGCCCTCCTGTCAAGCCATCGCAATATATGATTATTGTAATTCCATTATGGAGGCCAATAGCATTGTCCCAACCAAAAGCAATAATCAGTGTAATTTAAAAGCATTTAATTCTGCAAAGTCGGCTTCTGACATCGTCTCTTCAGGTGGTTAGATCCACCACCATCATGTGTATAAGAGTGAAGCCTACATATTTAGCTCTATCAAAGTGCATTCTGGGTTATTTCCTTTCCTTTTCTTTTTTAAACCCACCTCTGCTTTTTTTTTTTTTGCTTTTTTAAAAAAAATCTCAGCCTACTCAGAGGTTTAAAAAGGAACATTCAGGTTTTTATTTCTGAAATTCAAATGTTGATTTATTATCTTTATCTTCTTCTTTTTTCCCATGAAGAAGCTTGTGAGGCACATGGGGTTCCTCGGATGTCTGACAGACACATAGGAAGCTGCCTTATTCTAAGTCACACCATTGGTCCTCCTAGCTCAGTATTGCCTACATTGACTGGCAGCAGCTCTTCAAGGTTCCAGACAGGCTTCTCTCCCAGGCCTGCCTGGAGATGCCAGGGATTGAATCTGGGACCTTCTGCATGCAAGGCGATGCTCTACCACTGAGCTATGGCCCTTCCCCATAGTTTCTTCCATCCAGGCACTAATCAGACTGAGATCTGCTTTGCTTCAGCAAGGTTCCTGCATTGGGTCCCTTCAGACCATACGCTGGGACTGTTCCAAAGCACTTTCAAGCATCCATTTTCCCCAATGTGAAATGCACAATGACATCTTCTGAAATAGGGAATTAATCCAGTCATGAGATGTTCTTTTTTCTCCAGGTTCTTGGTTTTCCCCACAAATTTTTATTGGATGACGACATTTGAAACAGACTTTTTCAGAATGTCAGCATATTCTCCTTTTCTTTCCATCCATCGGTTAGGTAGCTGAGATGTCCTACAGCGATGTGAATTTCCCTTTATTGGACTCGTTTAGGGTCTTTGAAAAGAAACACTAGAAACAAAGCAGTATATGTTTCTTAGCTCCCAGCATCCATCTAAACAATTATTTGCACAGATGTATGAACCCCAGCCCACCTCTCCAAGTAATTTTGCTGCTGTTAATGAAACTCCTTTGACATTTACTGAGGAAGAACCTCCACATTTATTTAAGATTTCTCTTTAGATGAAATCTGGCAACAACCTAGGGGAGCTGAGTTTCGTTGTAGACATCTACAGTAGAAAGATGCAATCAAAGGTTGAGAAACGCCTTTGGGTGTCTGACAACCTCTGCACCCTCTGGTGTCCACTACAGGGTAAACTGTCAATTGCCCATTCCTCTGTTCCTGCAGCCTCCTTACCTTCTCCCCCAACATAGGGGACTCAGATCAGGGAGCAGTGGAGGCTGGTCAATTAGAATGAATTGGGACAGTGGAGGCCAGTCCATTAGAGTGAATGGGGATACTGCCATAGTGCCTTCCTTCCTTGCAACCAATCCAAGGGACAGCTTTGACTGTCAGCATCCTTTGCCTTAGCCTCAGTGTTTCCCTTGCAGAACTCGGCACAGAGTAAGATGGGGACAAAAGTAGAATGAGTTGGCTCTGCCTGTCATTGGCTCTGGGCTCCACCTACTTTTGGCCTCCCTGCCTTCCACCCTACCAGTCCCAACGGGCACCATCCACCACTGTCAGAGGGTGATGCATCCACTCTGATTCCCTCCTAGGGTCAAGCTCTGCATGTTCACTTGGCTCCCTCCCTCCCGCATCATGAAATTAGGCCAAGGGCCACATGAAATTAAGTCAAGAGCCACAGATTGCTCACCCTTGGTCTACACTCATTGGAAGGGGCTCTCAAGGGGTATTTCCCAGCCCTGTCCAGGTTTGCTGGTGGTTGTACCAGGGATCTTTGACATGCAAAGCATGTGCTCTGATTACTACTGAGCTATGACCTTTGATCTTTGTCACACAGGGACATCGTGCAGGACATCTGGATCTTTCCAGTCCCTGCACTGCACCTTTTTCCTTGTTCTGCTATCAGTCAGCCAGCCTGCCGCAGTTCACCCATCTCAACCATGTTGGCCAGCCATGTTGACACATAGTAGCCACAGCCATTGTGACAACAGTTCTTCAGGGCTGGCATAAAGATATGGCTTGGGCTGGTGCAGGGCACTGCCAAGTCAGTGGCCCCTCCACAGATGTACAGATCATTCCCATTTTACTAATCTTCCCCAAAACTCTTTGGACTTCCCTTGTGATTCCTTCATGGTTCTGCTTGAGAACCAATTAATTTCAAATTTTGAATTAGATGAAATCCATTGACAGCCTGGAGATGTGAGGGAAAACTAGCTGAGCTAGATTTGAAACAGTTTTGGCTTCCTTTGAAATATCTCTGTTTTGGAGAGGAACCGTCCAGTTCAGTGCAGATGAAATTGTCATGGAAACTCTAGCAGCAACGGCCCATGTGCTCTTGACCTTAAATCCTTCAGCTGGTAACGGAGCTCCATGTGGATCTGATATTGACAACCCCACTGCCATCTAGGTAGCTCTGATATTGTGCACTGGCCAGGAAATGGTGCAGTGCAGATTCCATGGGAGGTAATTGTGCTACAATTCAGCATCAGGTCCATTATTCAATAGGAGTTATATACACCTCCCTCCCTCCCCCCTTCCTCTATACACTCACTATGAGTTGGGTTGAGGTTCTTTTCTTATTTTTGCTTCGAGATCACCTTTTTAGTTCATCTGTAAGCTACAGCAGGCTCTGTCATTATAGCATCGCACACTGGGCAAATTCATATGCTAGCCTGCACATAATGCATGATAATAAGACCCAGTGGAAATGAACTGCACATTTTCCCCTCCTACAGAGACCCTGCAAAGGAGTTGTATGTGTGTGTTTTTAAATGATCTTTGTCCTGTGACTGTGGATGCCAGCAAACCCAGCTTAGCATTACTGCTTTGGATGATGTGTTTTGCAATGTTAAGATTTCACTTGTGGTTACAATAGGCCCACATGGGAGGCAGAGCTAAAAGATGTGATGAGATCCTTTACATATGGATTACCTAGCTTCACTCTACTTCAAATGTTGACCTCACAAGAGGATTAGCCCTGTGTGCTTTTATGAATATAGACCCTTGGTGCATGTTTTAGTTAGATCTGCATCCATCATGCCATTAAAACCTACATGGAGGCCACTCAGGCTACCTATAGGAGAGGAGAAGTTGATCTTGTGGGTCAAGTGTCTCGAACGTCAAGTAGCTCTAAAGGGATGAATAGGTCCAGCTCCTTGCCTGCTAGTTAACTGCTGTTGATGAGGAATCTCATTCATCTTTTGGTTGCCAAGTACGTCAAGGGGAGGTGAGCAAAGGTCAAAAGCGCTTGGGTTAGACAAAGGTCTTGCATCGAGGACTCTGAGAGTATGAGTCACAGCAGCAGGAACAGGTTGGTAGGCCTTAAGCGTGTCGATTGGAAGCTCTGCTCTGATGAGTCTATAGCTGTGCATTTGTGTGCTTTCCCCTTAAGTAGTCCAATGGAAGCCTGTGTGTCCGCACTTGGTGTTGTCTCATGGAACACATGAAGCTGCCTTATGCAGAGTCAGATTTTTAGTCCATCTTAGCCTGGTATATCTAACCTGGCTGGCAGCAGCTCTCCAGGGTTTCAGACAAGGGACATTCTTGGTTCAAGGACTGAACTAGGGAACTTCATGCAATTCATGTTCCATTCACCTGGCAATTATTGGAACTATTTTGAACTAATTCAGCAAACTACGTTGAAACTGAAGTCGTTCATTCCAAGCACTGGTCATGTGTAAAGTGATCTGTGGGTGAGGTATCCTCCTTTAGCTACTAGGACTCCAAGCATAGTGAGGTGCTTAGGGGGAAATTAAAGGGACTTCTTAATTAAGAACATCAGAAGAGCCCTGCTGGATCAGAGGAAAGGCCCATCTAGTCCAGGATCCTATCCTCACAGTGGACCAACCTCATGAACATAGAAAGCTACCTTATATTGAGTCAGACCACTGGTCCATCTATCTGTGCATTGTCTACACTGATTGGCAGCAGCTTTCCAGGGTTTCAGGAAGGAGTCTCTCCCAGCTGTACCTGGAGATACCAGGGAGTGAACCTGGGACCTAATATTCTACCCCTGAGCTATGGCCCTTCTCTGGGAAGCTCACAAGCAGGGTATGATTATGGCCTATCTTCCAATTGTTGTACTATATGTTGATGGCTCCGAGACCAGAACATGAAGATGCAGGATTGCTGTCCTCTTGCTCATGTGGCTGAGTCCACCAAAAAAAGCGCCTTGCACCCTGAACTGAACCCTATCCCTCCATCCCCATTTGAAAATATCTGATTTTGGACAAGCTCAGATCCAGAAAAAGAGAGAAGGGAATTAAATTAACGAACACAATTTCTCCCTGTCATTGAACTCTGACTAATGAGTCTATTTCTGGGTAATAAGAAGGAGCAGGAAGTGACAAGGCACTGTAATGAATTAGTGGCCCAGAACCTCGTTAGTCAGAATAATCTCTCCACAAAAGATAAACGATGCAAACATTAATTATGAAGCTGGTGTGGAAATGTGTTGCGTATTTCTGGCATCCCCCAAAATCTCTTGGTAATCCTTAGAGCACTTACAAGGATAAAAGTCATATTGAAATTGGGAAGATGTACAAATCGATGTGGTTAAAGTCAAGGCACAGAGCAAGTTCAACACTGTGAGTGATCACAGGGAATCTTTTTTTCAGCCCAAGAACAGCAATGGCTGGTGGCTTCATGTCAGTGGGGCAGTGGAATCTGCTCTGGGTTTCATCCAAACTTTCAAGGAGCTGTCTAAGGTGCTGAACCTATTTGGGGAACAGGTTTCAGTCCCTTGGGCAGCCCCTTGAAAGTGTATCCCTTGAGCTCTCTAAGGTGCTGAGCCTATTTTGGGGAATGGGTTTCAGCACCGTGGGCAGCTCCTTGAAAGTTTGGACTAAAAAGCAGAGCAGATTCCACTGCCCCACTGACATGGAGCCACCAGCCACCACTGCCCAAGGGACATAGCTCCTTCCAATCAACCTTCCAAGGGTCATATGCCAATGGTGGGCAGGACCAGGAGCAACAAGTGTAAAACTTAACTATCAGTGCGTACATACCCACCCCTCTCTATCCTCCATCCAAGCAAGCAAGAGGCTTTATCAGAGTTCAAAGACATATTCCAGCCAGGGAAAAACACCCAAGGAGGGTGCAAAGCTAGGCCAGCGAGGGGTGTGGCCTGGGGAGAGTTCTGAGGGGCAGAGAGAGAGACCAGGTGGGCCATATTTGGCCCCAAAGTCTGAGTTCCTCACCCCTGCTGTAGCTGAATCCAGCTGTGTAGCTGAATTCAATTCACATGGTGGTTGTACAAATAAATGCTATTGCATTTGGAATATTTGTGTGAACCGCTTTGAGCACATGTGCATTTGTGGAAAATGTGGTATATAATAATAATAATAATAATAATAATAATAATAATAATAATAATAATAATAATAATAATAATAGAAAGGAGATGGGTTACATACAATAGTAGTAAGCAGTAGTAGCGGCACCAGACATTTTCTTGCATAAATCAAAGTCAGGACCAACACTTTACCTTTTTTGCTGCACTGTTCAAGCACCAGCTTCATATTTTAATCTATCCTCCATTTGTAGTTGACACCTGAAGCTAGTTGCGTCACCCTGCTGCATGGTATGGCTGGGCCAGGCTGGCGAGAGGGAGTACCCTACTCTGAACTCCTTGGAGGAAGAGCAGGATAACAAAGTGATAAATGAAAACGTTCTTTAAACTTTGCTTCTCTGCCTCTGGGGCTCATCTGCCATTAAAAACCAAGCCTGCTCCCCTCTGCAAAGCTCCATCCTGGCTTCAGTGCATTGGTCAGGCTAGAGCAGCCTCTCCAACCTGGTGCTCTCCAGATGTTTTGGACTACAGCTCCCACCATCCCTGAGTATTGACCGTGCTGACTGAAGCTGATGGGAGTTGGAAGTCCAACAGTTTCAGGAGGGCACTAGGTTGGGGAATGGCTGTGCTAGAGTGACATGGGGTAGGAGAAGAATGTGAGAAAGAGATAAAATGGTGGAATCCTTTCAGTAGATACAACTGGGACCTGCAACAAAAATGTTGCAGTGTGGGGTGTTCTCGTTCAGGGCCCCAGACAGCCCTGGTTGATTTCATTTGTCAGGAGAGAGATAGATTCTCCTTGATCTCTTAGCAACTTTTGGTAATGTTGACCACAGTATCCTTTCAGAGTGTCTCGGGGAGGTGGAGGTTGAGGGCACTGTGCTTCATTGAGTCTGCGCCTACCTCCAGGGCCATTTCCAGAAAGTAGTGCTGGGAAGCTACTGTTCAGCGCCATGGGAGTTGTTATTCGGTGTCCCTTGGGGTTCCTTCTTGTTCCCCATGCTATTTAACATCTATATGAAGCCACTGGGAGATGCCATTAGGAAATTTGAAGTGAAGTGTCACCAATATGTGGATGACACCCACCTCTATCTCTCTGTACCAGCTGAATCAGGACAGGTTGAGGTATAGGCCTGTGCATGGAGGTGATGATGTGATGGATGTGGGCTAATAAAATGAAGTTGAATTTTGGGGGGGAAAACTAGATGTTCTTGAGTCCAGAACGTGCGGAGATAGCTTTTCCTGTATGGGATTGTGCTCCCCTGGAAGGAGCAGGTCCATAGCTTGCATCCAACCTTGTCACTGGAGGCTAAGGATGCCTTTCTCCAGCTACGACTGGTTTGCCAGCTATGCCCTCTTTTTGATAGAGATGACTTGGCCACAGTACTCCTTGCTCTGGAAACTTCCAGATTGAATCTTTGGAATACTCCGTATGTGGTGCTGCCCTTGCAGACAACTTGGACATTTCAGTTGGTCCAAAATGCAGTATTACTGGCTGAGATTCCATTTAGATCTGATTTAACCCGTTTTAAAGCAGCTGCATTGGTCGCCAGGTCATTTCCAAGCCCAATTCACGGTGCTCACACTAGCCCTAAATGACTCGGTCCCCAGATATCTCAGAGACTGTCTCCCTCCCAACAGACTCTCTCAGGTGTTAAGATTGGCAGAGGGGGGGGCCTTGGTAATTCCATCACCCTCAGAAGTTTGGGTGATGGTGGCTTGGGAGAGGGCATTTATTGTGGCAGCCCTTAAATTGTGGATTCCCTCCCCACAGAGTGCACAGGCCTGTAGTTGGGGGCAGGAATGGGGGGCACTTCCTCCCCCTAGAGCTATGCTTCACCCCTCAGGATTTTATTGTCTTTTTAATTTGTGACAAGGACAATCTCCATTTGAAAAATGATAGCTTGTTTTAAGAACTGGAGCAATTTAAAAATAGGACTCTGAACAATTTGGTGAATAAGGCGGGTGAGTGCACAACAAAAGCCTCATCTGGAAGAGCCCCCAAAGTCTGTTTACTCAAGACTTTCCCTGTGGGTGGATTTTTCACGATCGCAATCACCCTATAACTGCTTAGAATTAGATTCCACCCCTTGAACTTTCTTTGCTCTGCTTTTCATTTTAGTTTTCAGTTGTGTTCTGTACCCAGCCAGCAATAAAGAAGCATGTTTGGTTGACTGCAGTAAAAAGTAAGAGTTTGTTTATTCTGCTGTCATTTTATGAGTAGAGCAGGATTGGGTGCTTGTTGCCAAAGGGTAAAATAAAGAGATCTTAAAGTGCTCTGAAAAAAATGGTTACCCTTTACTCTTTTAAAGCATCCACTATACTCACAATCATAGTGGATATTTTCTTCTTTTTCTTGATTATTTGATGGCAAAGGATGAAAACAGCCCTAGAGGAATTGAAATATTGTTGTGTATACTACAGTTAGCTGGCTGGCTGGCTGGCTGGATACCTAGGCTGTAACTCAGGCCTAATTTCCAGGTGCAAGACTAGAAGGAGGGACTCTTAAGAACACACCCTATAGTGTTTATATTCTCTGCCCTTCCTTAAACTTGTTGTATGGACAAGTTTATTTTTCAGGTGGAATATAAAACTGAGATACCTAATTCAGCATCAAAGACAAGATCAGGAGCTCACTGTCTTCACCAAAGTAGTTCAGTTCATGAAGAATCAGAACACAGGGACAGAACACAGGTGAAAGGGAACTGTAGCAAAGTCAAGCTTTAGAGTCTGGTATTCCTGGGGAACTCTAAAAGGATGAGACAATTCAACAGATTAAACTTCATTCATGTAATTTACCACAGTCTCTGGATGGAGGAGTGAGGGGAAAAGTCATAGAATCATAGAATAGTAGAGTTGGAAGGGGCCTATAAGGCCATCAAGTCCAGGCTACAGTACTGGTCTGGCACCTTCACTGTACAATTTTTGTCATATGTCAAAGACACATCTCTTCACCCTGGCCTTTGCCCCTTGAGATATATATCTTCTGGACCACCTCTAGCTGTGATTATAATTTGTTTTAAACTATTTTTTACTGTATTTTATATTGTCATGAGCAGCCCAGGGACCTTCTAGTGAAGGGCAAACAACAACAACAACAGCAACAACTTTAAAATGATGGTTTTAACCTATAAAGCCTGATGCAGCTCAGGTTCACCTCTCCCACAGAAACCTACCTGACCCTGATTTCATTATCTGAGGCCTTCTCTGTGTGCCCCTTCCATTCTGCTTTGTGCCATTTTTGTAGTGACAAATAAATGTAAATAGTAGTAGTAGTAGTATACTAGTAGTAGTACTGATCAGCCTGCTATTATTATTATTAGTAGTAGTAGTAGTAGTACACTACTACTACCACTACCACTACCACCACCACCACCACCACCACCACCACCACTACTACTACTACTACTACTACTACTACTACTACTACTACTACTACTACTACTACTACTACTACTAATAATAATAATAATAATAATAATAATAATAATAATAGCAGGCTGATCAGTACTTTGAAGAACAATGAAAAGAAGTAGTAGGAAGCCAATCAGTATTTTGAGTGTGATCAAGGAGAAGCAGCAGTCAGCTGATCAGCCTTGGAAGGGGAATGAGCATTGGTAGGAAGACTATTTGTATTTTGAAACATTTTGAAGAAGCAGCAGTAGAGGACAGTTATTATTTGTGGGGGAAGAAGGAACAGTAGTAGCAGGCTGATCACCACTTACAAAGCTATGCAGTAGCAAACTGCTCACATTTAGATGGGGAACAATGGCAAACAGAAGCCCAGCACCACTCCACAGCAATGATTGGTCAGCACTGTGAAAAGAGTAAGACGTGCACCGGCTAACTTTTTCTTTAAAAAACCCTCTAAAGATGCCCCAAAATGTGATGGCATGTTTGGCGAGGTAGAAATATCTGTGGAAATAATTGGGAAGTCCTTTGCGTATACCAAGACATATGAACCGCATGCATTTGCTGTCTTCTGCATACTTATTAATTTTTTCTCCTCTGAGTGACAAACTCTTAAGTGCGAGAAGAAGGGGGCAGAGAAAGAGCAAGGAACAATTAATAAGGAATAATTTCTAATCTTCCCTGATCCCCCAGTTTGCAGGCATCATAATGGACCCTCCATCATGTCATCAAATTTGTGTTGTGCTCTGAAATGATAATTATCATCGGACAAAGAGCACAAGGGAGGGAGCGGGGAAAGGTCCTCAACCAAAATTTTATTTTATGGTGTCATATTTCCCTCTGCAGTCGGTCATTTCATCTGGGCACTCATGTTAGAGAATAGAGGAACAAACAAACCAGCATTATATTGGAAGATCTGGGGTTTTTTTATAGTTGAACAATTACTGTCAAAAAAAATAAACCAATATATTCAGTTGTTAGATCCCTTTGCATTTATAATGAAATGCCACTTGGGTGCATCTTGCTTGGGGTAACTGCATGCCCAAAACCGTTGGGGGAAGCACCATAACTCAGTGGTAGAGCATAAGCTTTGCATGCAAAAAGTCCCGGGTTCAATCCCTAGTGTCTGGGAAAGACTCCTGTTGGAAACCCTGCTAGGCTGCATTCAGACAGCAGTTTGTTCTGTTTTCCCAGCATTTTCTTACCTAATAATTTCCACATTTTATTTAATCTTTTACACAGTGAAAAAGCCACTTCTGGAAATCTAGCAGAATAAAGTGTAAATGTAGCGCTCGTTTCTGTGTGAATTGCTTCCAGAAAAAAATTTGTTTGCAGTCCTGTTAACCCAGAGAATCCTGGGAGCAAAGTGACAAAATTTGGGGCAGCATGTAGGCATATAGTTTTTTCCTGTGGTTTTCATGGAGGACAGAATTGCATATATGCAGAAAGGATGGGGGAGTAGTGACAGGTCCAATGATGTTCATGGCTGTGTCACACTATGCCCACGGGTGTGAATGAAATTTAGCATGACATGGCAGTATATCGGTCAAAAAGCCACAGTTCCATAAGGCAACATGGACTGCAGTGTGGAAGGGATGTTAGAAATTGGGAGAGAAGTGCAACCATTATAATCAGTAAAGCTAATGCAATAAACCGTATGTCTGAAGGCAGCTCTGGTTAATGTCAACAGCGCTGAATTCAGTGAACCAATGGTCTGATTTGATATAAGTGAGGTTCCTATATCCTCTTGAGCCCCAGCAGGAAACAATGCTTTATGTATCTTTTCCAGCTAAAAAGAGGCCAGCTGGGTTTTTCCTTGTGTGGGGGGAGGCCTTCCCAGTCACCTTTTACTCCTCCTCTTTCCTAACTTTTTTTGGGGGGCGAGGAGGTTGTGTGATTCAGGAAATGTTCAAAAGCCCCTTCAAGGTTTTAAGGCATTCTGCAGGGATGTTTGAAAAATGCAAACGGTTTTTGAGGTGAGCTTGGGAAAGTCTTGCAGTTCACTAGATATAGAATTATGCTTAAGTATTGTGCATTATAGAATTATAGAATTTGAAGGGTCTCAAAAGTCATCTAGTCCAACCACGCTGAATGCAAGAGATCCACTACTTCAACATCCCTGAGAGATGGACATCCAGTCTTTTCTTAATGCAATATAATTTATCCTTCCTGTGAATATTATCATTTCATTATCCCCATAGCACAAGGAATCATCAGTGTTCCAATGTAAGATTCAGTTGCTAGGCGTGGAGATTCATGGTTTTGTTGAATGAACATTTGTTGCAGTAAGATATGTGCATCAGCAGGGGGAGGCTTATGGTAGTTTATAATATGGGGTGGTGGTGGTAATATTGAAATCTGTTCGTTTTCTGAGCAAGCACATGAGAGATAATCAAAGTCTTATTTTTATTTATTTATTTACTTATTAAATTTCTATCCCACCCTTCTTCCCAGAAGGAGCCCAGGAATCTTGCCTCTGTTGATTGCCTTTTTAAACCATGTGCTGTTACAGAGATTTGGCATTCTCTGACAAGAAATGTTTGTTGGTAGAGAGATATAGATATTCTTCTTTTCTTTTTTTCTAGCTTGTTGGTGTCAGAGGCTGATGCACGGCAAGGCAGGAAGCTGAGGTGGGAGACAGGAGAGAGACAGAGAGGGGAGAAGGAATGAAGGTGGGAACAGTCTCTGGGAGATAATTGACTCCAGAAGCGCTTTCTATAAGATCTGGGAAGAAAACAAGTAACAAATATGTTATTTTACAACCTTGATACTCATGACCTTATTGAAAATAAATACACACAGAACAAACACAAAAGCTTGGGAGTTGCATTTAAATGGAAGGGTGTGTGTGAGAGAGGGTGTCCAGAACATCAGGGTTGTGGCGGCCTCTGGTGGCTCAGGATGGAACTGCACCCTTCCTGGTATGCCAAGCTGGTGCGCTTCAAATTGCTTTCCGAATGGTCCCCTAAGACGACGTTTGCTGTGTGTGCTGGCAGTTCTACCCCTGTAGGTGTTAATGTGTTTAAGCCGAATGATGTGGCATGCGGACCTCCTTCCTTTTCTTGCATATCCAATAATTCTACTTCTATTTGCCTTGTTCCTGCTTCTGGTTTTTAAGCTTTGCTTCTGCTGGTTATGAAAATGGTAGAGAAGGGCACCATTCTCCTTCCTTGCTGATACCAGTGAGGTTTTTTTTGGGGGGGGGGAATTTCAGAGAATTTCAGGAATGGGGGGCTGAACATCAAGTGACTTGCGAGGGCATAGTAGTATTTATTTATCTATTTTGTATCCCACCTTTCTCAAGGCAGTAACAGCAATAATAAATGCAATAAATAATCAATATAAATAACAATAAATAATAATAATAATAATAATATTAATAATAATAATAAATGCAATAAATAATCAATATAAATAACAATAAAGGGCAAGAAAAGAGCAATAACATTAAAAAACCCACCCAGAAACAGATCAAATGATCAAACCAACCAGTTAAATCCAATTGTAACTTTTTATTTTTATTTTTAAGTCAGTTTTGGGTCCCAGGGCTGTATAGGGAAAATGTATTTGTGGGGAAGGTCTGTAGCTCAGTGGTGGAACATCTTCTTTGTAGGCAGAAGATCCCAGGCTCAATCCCCGGCATGTCCAGGTAGGCCTGGGAGAGTTTCCTGTCTGAAATCCTGGAGAGCCACTGCCAGTCAGTGTGGACAATACTGAACTAGATGGACCAAGGGTCTGAGTTGGTATAAGGCTGCTTCCTATGCTCTTGCTGGTGGGAGGTCATCAGAGCCTGGGCTAGGCAAGCTTTGCTTGGCAAGGAGTTAGGGTCATCTCTTTACCCCTCCTGGAGTTCTAGAGCTGTTCTGAAAGCTGAAAGGCCAGGCACTCTGTCTTGCTCTTTGCTTTGCAGTACACAGCAGCCATCTGGGCCTGTGGAAATCTGGCCACAACCATAACTGGCAGCAGAGATAGCAACCAGCCAAACAATAGCAGCTATGGTCTGAAGACACACGAGGCCAGCACCTGCTGAAGCTAAGCAGGGTCAGGTCTGGTCAGTCCCTGGATGGGAGACTGCCTGGGAACCATATGTAAGCCGCCTTGGGTTTCTATAATGAAGAGAAAGGTGGGGTATAAATGTAATAAATAATCAATCAATAAATAGAGCACAGTGTTATGTATATGGACACCGACTGGTCTCTGGGTGGCTAGTGGTATCCCAGGGTCCTCCTCTGTCTAGTGTCCGGCTTGCTTTTCTATTACAAGGTGGTAGGGGTTTCCTATATTCCAGGAGTGGGGGACCTTTTCTCCCCCTTCTGGACAACCTCCCACATCTGTGATGGCTGAGTCAGTTTGTCCTACTCTTCTGCTGCAAACTCCTCTCCACGTGCTTGGACTGTGTCCTTTTGACATTTCCTTTTACGTGCATCCCCCTGCAATAGGCATGTTGGAGAATTCCAACCAAAATGGAAAAAGTAGTGATGTTTGCTTATTTGTCCCATGTTTGGAACAGAATTCAATCCAACAAATACGTTCCGGATTCACTGTTGTTGCTTTCAGTCTGCAAACGATACGCAACTGATTACTCTCCACCCCAACTCAGTTTCCATTGTGCGCTGAAACGAATGGGGTGGAATAACGTAATGACAAGGTAATTTGTGGAATTTATATAATTAATTGTGTAAATTATGTTGTTTGTATGATTTTGCCACAGCAGACAGTGAGACAAAAATGTTGTTTTTTGGCGGAAGACAGCATGCAGCAGAATGGAGTCAGTGCCGCAGGCAACGAATACAGGGCAGAACGCAGAACTATGCCTTCTTAACCCCTAGTCCACACAAAATACTGTATCAGGTTGATATGGCCTCATGATCAGAGGATGTCTCAAGGGGGAGATAGGGAATTATTTGAATGTTTAACAACCTGTCAGGGGCTAGCCCCTCAGAAGCCTCAAACATCTTGCCAGTACAAAATATATGGGAAACAAGAATCTTTCCACATTTTCCTCTTACCCAAAGGATTCTTGGGCTCTAACTGGCTCTGAGCCCATCATTTCCACAGGTCATCCCCAGTCATGGACACAACTCAGGCTGGCTTGACTGTACAGACATCTGAATATGTTTCTTGGGGGTAGGGCATAATTAGGGGATGAGATATTTGATTTATTTTAAAAAATATTTACATACAGCTCTTCATCTGAATAATTCCAGAGCAGTTCACAAATTACAATAAGATAAAAACAGTATTGAATCTTTGTAACATTCCTCTCATTGGGCTGTATCCAACTAAGGTTTAGTCAGAGTAGATCCATTGAAATTAATGAATCTAAGTTAGTCACATCCATGAACATCATGTATACAACCTGAGTAGGGTTAGCATTGGATACAACCCACTGTAGCCAGAAATATGCATTATTCCAAGCTTGGGATTCTTCACCAGCAAAAACCTGGGTAAACAGGTGGGTCTTAAGCAGGCATTGAAAACATTTTGAGATGTACACTTAAGTTGTTTCAAAGGTATATCTAAAAATATAAAATGTGCATCAATGTGCAACCCTGTGCATCATGTCAGTATGCCTGTCAAGGAGCCCTGTTGCATCTCCCTGTTGAATGTACCCTCAGTGGCACATCTCGGTTTCAGTCCATAAACTGTGAAAGAGCATTGACCTGCCGGAATAAATTGGATGTAATGCACAATGCAAGTATATGCATCAGTATCCCTGTGAGGTAGCTTAGACTGCACATTGCTTCAGTGACCGCTGCTGTATTCAAGAGTGAACCCCAAAACCCACCGTCTTAAGGAACCCCTAAGGGGAAAGGTAGTAGTTTAGTGGATGAGCATCTGGTTTTCACAAAGAAGGTCCCAAGTTCAGTCCCTGGCATCTCCAGGTAGGGCTTCTTGAAGTCTGGGAGAGCCTTTGCCAATCAGTGTAATCAATACTGAGCTCGATAGCTGAATCAGTGATAATATTCACATGTTAGAGCGTACAGTGTGTGAACCCGTGCTCATAAATAGTTGAGCTGTACACTCATAGTTATTCACATGTAGCATGTGTACAGTCTGTGCATGCTTTTTCACACAAACACTTGTACATGGGCAGAGACAGCTTGTACCTGTATTCAGTTTAACATGTGAACAAGCCTAGTATCAGACAGCTTCCAATGTTCTTTGGGTACACCTCTCTGCAATCACCTGGAGTATCTTGGGCACACCTCTTTATAGTATTTGGGGGGGGCTTTCTTCATTGATTGCCCTTGTAAAGATAGACTTTGTTTCTAAGTATAACCCAGAAATTAGATAGACCATCAGATCAGACTATTTTCTGTGTGTTTCTTTTGGCAAATTGCTTCTGTCCTCCATCAGATTAGATAACGGTCGGAGCAGAAGTTAAAATTGTTTTCTATTTAGCCTTGAATTTATTCTTTTCTGCTATTACATTTGCTGATGATTCCCTAGCTAAATGGTTAGGGCTGACTGTCAACTTCCATAATAAGGAGGAGGGTGATGAGTTAGTCATTAAGTCCCTCACTGTCATGATCAGCCCTTGACACTGTAGATCAAATCAGGTGTGAAATGAGTACTAGGTGGTACGGTTGATGTTTGCTGCTAGACAGGTTTAATGTGCTGCCCACTGTTACTAAAACAAAGCCTAGCTGTGTAGAATGTGGCTGTCAAGAGCTGCTGGAACCTGGGCATATCTGCCCCATGTGATGAATCACTGAACTGCAGGTGGCAGAACTTTCTGGACTGACTCCACCCACTCAAGGTGACCATTGGATCTTTCTAGACTGGAAGAAGTATGGTCAGCTTCCTTTCCCAGCTGAGCCTTGCTCTGAGTAGAATTTCTTCCTGAGCTCTAACACATTTTCTATTTCTGGTCTTGCTCTAGAGTCCTAAATCCTTGCTTCTTCTCCAGTCTTGCCTTCTGGATTGCCATCTGATAGTGGCGGCTGGTGTCCACCGAGACTGGTGGGGCGGAACGCAGGGAGCCCAACAGTAGGTGAAACCAAAGCCAAGCCAACTCATTCTAGTTTTGCCCCCATCCTTCTCCCTGCTGAGGTTTACAAAGGCAACACTGAGACTAGGGAGGAAAGGAAAGATGAAAAGCAGGGCCAGTCTCTGGACTGGTGATAAGTTAAAAAGCAAACAGGTGTGGGCTGGCTGAAGGCAGAATGAGGTTGGTGTGGCAATGCCCCAATGGACCAGCCTCCACTGCCCCAATGGACCAGCCTCCACTGACCTCTAATCTGAATTGCTCTTTGGTTGTGGTTCCTGGCTGACAGCCCTGACAGTGGCAACCCACTTCCTGTTGCTGATGGGCTGCCAGTAGGGTTGCCAGGCTCAGGGCCTGAGACTGCTTCTGTATCTTTAGAAGAAGAGAAAGTCAGCCAAGTGCAGGTGTTCTTGCAACACTGTAATGGGAAAAACCACAAGGTGGAATTCTCCCTTCCCCCTGCACAACCTTTAAAGATACAGAAGACCGATGCTGAAAATATTTTGTCCACAAAATTCAGTTTGGCACTATTTTGCACCCAACAGAAATCCAGATGAGTGGTGATTTGAAAAGTTTCAGCAAAAACCAAAATCAAAGCAAAGCAAAAACTCCTCTAGATGAAAGTCCATGTTACACTACCTATGCCAAATACGTTTTTTGTGAATCTGCTGCAAATGAGAAGTCCTCACAACAGCTTCTGTCCAAAGCAAGGAGGGCACCTTGCCTCTCATCACTGCAAATCAACCAAAGCTCCATTTGCCATCTGTTTTGGGATAGATAAAGGTGTGAATTCGTGCTTGACATGTGGCATTCCTTAAAGGTAATGAAGTTTTCCAGGAAAAGTAAATTGCCAGCTCTTTTGCAGTTGCTCTCTCTCTCTCCCCTGCCCCTCTTAATTAGTATGCAGATGTATGTTAATAGGCTGGTCTCCAAACACCACTCAGTGACCTTCTGATTTTTATTTATTTATTAACTCAACAAAGTCATTTCAATTAGAAGTGCAAATTAATTAGCCTTCGCTGTTGCAGAGGCGTCCCTGGCAGCCTGGGCAGAAAGAATTTCGGTGTGCTTGACTCATGGCAGAGAAATGAACAGTGTGGATAAAACTGATATCTGGTTTGGTTACACCTTGTGATGGGCCCACCTTTGAACAGGGACAACGTTCAAGTGGAAAGGTGGTTGTTGCTTTTTTTTGCTGTATTTTTATTGTATTACTATGGGCTGTATCCCTGCTTGCTTCTCTTGTCAATCCCACCAACCCCCTTCACCACCCAAACTTTCCCTTTACCCTCGCCAAAGGGAACCCCCTTTTAACATCTGCCTGCCTCTTTCTTCCTCCTTAGCTGGCAGAGCAGGTCTTAGAAGTCTGTCATTACACTATCATTCACAATGCCTCCTGTCGGCATCCAAGCAAATTGTTGTATGATGACATGCTTAAGGAAATTTAAAACAAACAAAAACACTAAAAACACTCTAAAACGACTTAAAAACAAAATACTTTAAAACATATTAAAACAAAACTCCTTTAAAACACATTAAAACAAAAATCTTTAAAACATTTTTTTAAAAAAACCTTTAAAAACATCTTAAAAAGCAATCCTAACACAGAGGCAGACTGAGATAAGGTCTCTACTTCAAAGGCTTGTTGAAAGAGAAAGGTCTTCAGTAGGTGTTGAAAAGATAACAGAGGTGGTGGCTGCTTTCACACTGCACTTTATTCCATTATTCTGACAATTTCTTACCTGGTAATTTGCGCATTATATTTGACCCGTCACATGACGTACAGGCTAGTTCTGCAATCCTAGTGGAATATAGTGCAAGTTTAGCTCTAATTTTCCAAATAAATAATACCAGAAATAATCCGTTTGCAAGGCTGGGAACCTGGAAGATTGCAGGAGTTTTGTGCTAGCTGTAGCCGCTCACATGACAGGCATCCCAGCATGCAGTGCATTCCTGCCCTTTAGTCGTACCTTTTTTTTTTTTGCCTGCTCAAAATTGTACTGGTATTCCGGTACATAGGTTCTGGTAGTAGCAGCATTTTCCCCACACACCCTTGTGTCTTTACAACTAACATAATGTTAAAAGTCAGAGGTTAAAGGGAGAGGGGTCGCATGGTGATGGGATCAGATCTTAGACTTGCTACACAGTGGAGAACAGTGTGCATGTGTATAACATGTGAGGGATGAAAACAAGACGTTCATTGCAGCCTTGTGAAAGACAGTTGCGCGAAATGCTGGAAAAGCTGCTGTTCCTTAACGCAACAGGTGCTGCAGTGTGAAAAGAACTTTAGAAATTGGGACAGAAACGCTACCTTTTTAATCCTTAAACTAACACAATCAGCCCCATGTGTGAAAGCAACTGGTGCTGTCTAATATTCAAAGGGAGGGAATTCCAAAGTGTCAGTGCCACAACACTAAAGATTTGGTTCCTATGTTGTGCAGAACGGACCTCCTGATAAGATGGTACTATAGTGGTTATAACAACAAACTGACAGCATAGAACAACAATTGAATCTTATTTGTACAACAATAACGTTTGCTGCTTATTCACAGCATATGCAAAAAGGTCAGCTCCTTGCCCCAAGAAACTTCCATGTGGACTTTAGTGTGGTGTTAATGGCTTTAGAAAGCTGTCCAGGATCATGAAGGTGATCGTGCGCACATTGTAGCGCCAAATCCGGATATCAAATTTATCCCTAGGCATTTTGAAGGAAATAAGAGAAGATATCTGAGAAAGGAAAATGGGAGAGAAAAACTGGCAGCAAAAATTTAAAAATGAGAGTGATTTGATGTGACATTATTATTTTATTTTATTGAGTACATAAGAAGAGCTCTGCTGGATCAGGCCCATGACCCATTAAGGTCACATCCACACCATACATTTAAAGCATGTTTTAAGTATCTGGCTCCCCCCAAAGAATCATGGGAACTGCAGTTTAACCTTCACAGAGCTACAACTCCCTGTGCCTTAACAAACTACAGTTCCCAGAATTCTCTGGGGGAAACCCATATGCTTTATATGTATGGTGTGGGTATGACCTTAGTTTAGTATCCTGTTCTCATAGTGGACTCTCAGATGCTAAAGGAAAGCCTGTGTGTGTTTGTGTGTGTGTGAGGGAGAGAGAGAGACAGACAAACAAACAAACAAACAAACAGCCAGCACTAGATAAGATTAGGAACAGAAGTAGGGTTCTTTATCCACTAAAGAAATCTTAGATTAATTGCAAGAGTTTAAGCAATTTATTAATCAATTAAATTCAAATACATGTGTGTATGAATACAACAGTAGTTTTATAGATAAAACAGCATCCCTTCCTTGTTTGTGTGGGTTTCTACTTTTTCAGCAGAAAAAGGACATCACCCCAAAAGAGGACAGATTTGCATACATTGTGCATAGGCTAATTTATATGCATAGTTGCAATTGTGGAAATAATTAGTTTAAACAGAAATACGAAAGATCACACAACAAATTGCTACACTTATTGCTCATTTGATATATTGTGAGCCACTTCGGGCACATATTTTGTGGGAAAGCGGCATAAAAATAAACTGATGATGGTGGTGGGCACCTGTGTGCCTGCTCAGTCTTCTGTCCAGGTGCTAACTATTGATCGGCAACATCAATCTCTCTCCTGCTTTCTCTTCTTACGATTCCTTTGTCTTTAAATTGGCCATTGACTAGAGAGTCCTTCAAGCTGAGGACTGTCTTCTGTAAAGCAGGACACATGGACACCCTACATGTGAGTATCACAGTAAGATTCATCTCAGAAGAGGCCTTCCGTACTGTGCAAGAGAGAAGAGTGAAAGGTTCCTCTAAGAAGAGGTTTGTGAAAGGGCCTTTTCTGTGACCACAACCCGGTTGTGAAATTCTCTCCCCAAAGAAGTTGGTCTGGTGACTTCCATTGTTAGTTTCTGCCACTTAGTGAAGCTGATTCTGTTTGGGCACGCTTTTGGTTAGCCTTAGTTATGGCGACCAATAGAAGAGTGAGGCCTATGGTTGACCTGACCTGGAAGGAGATGTTATTGCATTGGATCAGGGCATTGGAAAGCCTGTAATTCGTAGGATTTCCTGTCATGGGCTATCACGTCTATCATGTGAAAGCTGATAAACGGTTACAGTGTTAAAGTAATGCACTGTTTGAATATTTGTTGAGGGATTCACTGGCTCAGTGGTTTTCAAGTGGTAATCCCAGGAATCCTGGAAGCTTCTCAGGGGCTCTTTAATGAAAGGATCAATAATGGCAGACAAGCATCTCTAAAAGATAGCTTAGCTACCAATATTGATCTTCCTCTACAATCAGGGACAGCCCAAGATATTTTGCTGCCTGAGGTGAAGATGGTGCCTCCCCCCACTGTTCCACATACAGAAGCCAAGCGGACTGGCAATAGAATCTAACTTTTACAGCATCCTTTACAGGCCTTGAGGGCAGCATGCTAGTTCAGAGGGTCCTATAACAGATGCAGCTTTGTCCTACAATGTCACACTGCTGCTCCCCCGTCATCTAGTGCCTGAGATGGCTGCTTCACACTTCCTAACGGTAGACCCAATCCTTCCTGCAATGCTAAACCATGGTGGAGTACTGGTTGTATTCTAGGGTGCACTCTCAGTTACTGTAGAGGCAACATTTAAACCCAGGCCGTGCTCAGCATGCATTGACAGTGCACCCTGGAACATAATCCAGAATGTTCTCTACTGCATGAGAGCTATTTAGCTCAAAAAGTGATAAAAAGTTGCTTGAAGAATTGAATCTTTGCAAGCTTCCGTATGAAATGTCCTGATCTGTACATCTCAGTTGAATGCACAGATCAATATGCTGTTGTCTGGATTTTGCAGTTCTTGAAATATTGTGATGTGGTTCTGGGCAATTTCAACATATAGATTTAAATACATATATTGAGTGAAATTCCACCACTGAATACGTATTTTAAGAGAAAATCCAAATACCGCTATCGTTACCACTACTGCTGCTAATAATAATAGGAAGATAACTGAATTATTTTTAAAAAACACATGGATATTACATGGATCAGAAGCAGTTTCATTCATACCTAAAGGTAACTAGATTGAAAACCACTGCCATAGGGACATGTTGGCCATAGTATATGAACAAGTAGTTATTGTTCAAACCAGATCTGGATTTCCCTGGTGTCTTTTCTTCTCCGAGTCCAAGAAATGTGGGTGGCCTGATGCCACTTGCTATCATTGCAAACTCTGCAAAATCCTGCAAGTTAAAGCAGGGGAAGATATCCCAGCTTGGGAGGTGTGCTAGTTACTAATGGGTGGAGACTTCGCCTGCTAAATGGAGAAAACAAATTTGTGCAGTGGAATCAATAGTTCCAAAAAAGCTCCATCAAGCTACTGAGGCATGCAAAATGGAGGACAGAGAGTTAGGAAAGACCATCTTAACTTCAAATGGGGAGATTGTTAAGAGGCTGAACTTTTGGAAGTTTCTATTTGTTCATTTTAGCCTGCTTTTTTCTCTCCCTCTGGGAAGGATCCAAGCAAGCCAGGATCTAAACCCAGAAGTAAGCCTAGCTCTGGGGCAGAGCGTGGAAAAGTTACTTTATTGAACTACAACTCCCATCAGCCCAATCCAGTGGCCATGCTGGCTGGGGCTGATGGGAGTTGTAGTTTTAAAAAGTAACTTTTCCAAGCTCTGCTCTGGGGTGGGGCTCCTCCAGTAGCAATCATAGGGGAGAATGAAAGAGAAGGTAGGAAGGGTTAAGCACCCCCTCATCTTCCTTTGCTGATTCTCCTGTAAAAATGCCTCTCTCATCCCTGGAAGGTTTAGGCTTGGGAGCTCTCCTTTGCTGAGCTCCCAAATGATGAGCTAATTTCCCCTTCCAAACGCTATCCACCGGACTGCCCAGAGGCTGCATGGCAGCCAGTGAATGGAATTTCACACTTTTGTTAGCTTGTGGGGGCTCCTCTGACAAATGGATAAATTGGATCCTCATGGTATGTGAGTGTTTTAATCATCTTTTCAATTAGCCTGATGGCATCATTAGCCTCGATGGAAAGTGTGGTTTGATCCATCTCTCCTGGTATGGAATCTCTATGCAGCTGTGCTCTTTGACCCCAGAGAGATGTTACCCAATAGATAAAAGGGATCTTGCTTCCATCTTTCCTCTTCTACTACTAACTCTTGTTACGGGGGTTCTGGAATGCCACCTATTCCTAGGATGCCTCTTAAAAAAGCTGAGTTCCAGGGCACTGAGGGAGTAGATCAATGACAAAAGGGCTTGCTTTTCTCTCATGAAGGGGACTTCTTTTCCTAACTCAAAGCATTATCAAAAGGACAGAGAGCACGGAGAAAACTTCCCAAGGGGGAGGGGGAGGCCATCATCTGGTTTTTAAACTAATGCTAATAAGTGCTCCCCCCCTTCTGTCTTCATACTGTTAACTCAGATATTTAGGGTTGTAAACAATACTGGTCCTATTCATAGTCATTGTAGACTCACTGAAATTAATGAACCTAAATTAGTCATGTACATTAACTTCAATGGGTCTGCTGTGAGTGGATTAACATTGGATACAACCCTTAGCTTTACCTTTGCTACTTTCTGTTTACTTGTTTCGAGCATTTTAGTGCAAATGTCTCTGGGTGTACAGATTTTTATATGCAATTTTGCCTAGTATACACACTTTCCCAAAGCAACTCCCCCTAATATAACACATTTTTGAACATTATTCTCACTAATATATGCATTTTTCCTGCATACTTCACCTCAGAATATGCATTTTGTAGACATTACTTGGCTAGAGAACTGCATTGCAAAATTCAGATAAGTGCAGATGTTGAAAGATGCCTGGGCTATTGTTTCAGAAAGTGCAAATTTGGTAGGTGCACCTTTAAGTGCAAACAAAATCAGATTTCTTCCTCATGTTTAGCTGTAGGTCAGTAACACTGGGAGGACCACAGGTTCCTCAGTCCTGCCCTAAATAAGTAAGTAACTGCATCCGTACATATCCTGGATTGAACCTGGGACTGTCTTGATGCAGATCAGGTGCTCTGCAACAGAGCTGTAGCCTCTTCCTGGTCCAAGCATATTAGGGGTCACTTTGGGCACGTACATCAGGGGGCTGTGCACCTGACAGTTCCACTGGAATCCATAGAGACTCAGCACTTGTGGAAAATCTCGGTCCCTTAGTATTTGTAATGGCTGTTTAATTGAAAGAAACCAAAGTGGTGATTTCTATGGGAATTGGATGGTACCTGAGACTTGCAGACAGCTGGTGTCCTCGTCATCTGCAGTTGCCATCAGGCAGCCAATTAGCATGCAATTCATATCGATCTTATCAAACATAATCATTTTTAAGTATCTGCACCGGGACAGGTTGATCAGTCCCTTGCAATGTGCAGCCAGAGGCACTAGATGTCATTGTTTTCCTTTTAAAAAGAGTTTGCGTGTCAGTTGTGAAGGAGATGGCTTAGGCTGAGTGCAGTAGAACCTCAGGCTTTGGAATTGCTGCAGAGGTGATGTGCCGTCAGTAGCTTCCATTGGAGAGTTAGAGGCAGCATTCTTGAGCTGTCACTGTACCTATTGCTTTTTTCTTCTGGCCAGCCAATCCTTTGGAGGTTTTTATAGCACTTTAGGCAGGACCTAGCAAAAGCCAAAAATACACCTGGGCAGACTTTGATGGGCTAAAAAGAAATCACAACGAGGAACATAGGAGGCTTCCTTATACGAAGTCAGACCACTGATCCATGTAGCTCAGTATTTATTTATTTATTATTTGATTTACATCCCGCTCTTCCTCCCAGTAGGAGCCCAGGGTGTAGTATTGTCTACACTGACTGGCAGTCTTTCCCAATCCTACCCGGAGATGCCAGGGATTAACTTCAAATGTATTTTGATGGGGTCCGGGCTGCGAATGATTAACCAGCCATGATGGACAGCTCAATGAAAACAACAACATGCTACAGTTCAGGGCCATCCCATGAAGCTGAATGTTGGAACATTCAGGAAAGACAAAGGAAAGTATTTCTTCACACAGTGCATAATTGAATTATGGAATTTGCTCCCACAAGAGGTAATGATGGCCATCAACTTGGATGGCTTTGGATTAGACAGACCCATGGAGGATAATGATATCAATGCCTATGGCTACTAGCCATCATGGCTATGTGCTGAATCAGTGCGTGGTTGCAGTAATGGACTAGAAGAGGGCCAATAAACTAAAGCTTAATCCAGGCAAGACTGAGATGCTGTTGGTGGGTGATTCCTCTGACTGGCTGAGTAGTGTGTGGCCTGCCCTAGATGTGGTCACACTCCCTCTGAAGGAGCGAGTCCATAGTTTGGGAGTTGTCCTGGATTCATGGATGTTGCTTGAGGCACAGGTGGCCTCAGTGGCACAGAGTGCCTTCCATCAGCTTAGGCTGGTTGCCCAACTGTGACCCTAACTTGACAGGCTACAGGTAAAGACTTACCTTTCCTCTGGTGTTTGATAGACTGAGAAGATGTTGTCTGTTGCTTCCTGTGGCTTCATGGGGGTGCTGTTGTTTTATTGTTTTGTTTTTGTAGCATTATATAATACAGCTCCCATCATCCCTGACCATTGGCCATACTGGTTGGGGTTGATGGGAGTTGTGGTCCAGCAACGTCAAAAGGGTACCACATTGGCTTGCTCTGCTGTAGGGGAATTAGGAGGTTGTGCCAAAGGTTTCATGAAAATGAAGGGATTTGAATGAAGCAAGACTTCATTCAATGTTCTCACTGTGGCTTTCCAGAGCTTTTTTATTTGGCAATAATCTATTCTGGTTTGTGAAAAACTGGGTCTTTGATTATCAGAAAATGCAGCGTTTTCCCCTTTAACTCTATTCCCCTCCACAAAAACCCACTTTCACTTAAATATACTTGACATTTCTGAAAAGTATACAAACATTCATTTATGAAGTATGTAGGTGATGTAGTGAAGTATGGGGGTGGACATGCTTTTGCAGCCTAAATTAGTGTTAAAGGTGGCTGTTATTAAGTGGTTGATGATGTGAAGTGCTCTTGCTTTCTGGTGAAGTTCAGCAAGAGAAACACATCTTAGATCCTCTAGGAAGAAAGCCTCCCCCTTTAAGTATCTTTTCAGACATAACCAGGGACACTTTGGAAAGCATTTGCAGAAAGGTAGCTTGAAGGTATCTGTTTTTGTGGCTTGGAAATAGCCCCTTTCTATTCCTGGAGCAAAGCCTGAGAGTCTCAGTTCAGGAGACCCAAGGTAGACGTAGGTTACAATAGCCCTCTCTCAGCCACCCTGGGCTTCATGCTACTGGCAAACTGCTACTGGAGAAGGGCGAATCTGTCAATTTCAGTTGTCATTAGGAATGAAAAGATCTGTCAATTTTAGTTCTGTCAATTTCTCATTTTTCCAGACTTGAATTCAGTTCTCCCCACTTCTGCAGCAATTTGCAGGGGTTCTTTTAACCTCATGAAAATTCTCTAGCATTTTAGTGCAAATTTATCCTAATAAATAGGCTGTTTTGACTATGTACAGTTTTGTAGGCAGTTTAGACAAATGTAAACATTTTTGCAAGCAATTTCTCATAATACAATGTATTTTTGTATGCAGTTTCCACTCATATATCTTTATGCACACTTTCCCCTACTGTATCCGTTTTTGTACACATTGTTTGGTTGGCGAACTGCATTTCAGAATTTGAATAAGTGTGAATTTCAAAGGACAGCTATATTTCAATTCTTATATTGTTTCAAAAAGTGTGAATTTGATAGATTTGGCTTGAAATGTGAACTGAACTGAATTTCTTGCACATCCCTAGTTGATATATCAGTTTACTTTTTCAAAAAAAATAGTCATAAGAATTAATCAATGTTTTAGTGCAAACGTTCTCTAATATACACATTTTATAGGCAATTTTGCCTAATATACGAATGTTTGCAAATCAGTTTCCCCTAACGCTTTGTGTGCTATTTTTACAAATGTATGCACATTTTCCCCTGACAGATGAGTTTTGGTATATATTGTTTGGCTGGTGAATTGTGTTGCGAAACTTGGAGAAATGTGAATTTTGGAGGATGGCAGTGTTTTGGTTCATGTATTGTTTCAGAAAGTGCAAATTCGGCACGCTCAGCTTTAAAGGCAAATGGAATCAAAGTTTTCTCTATCCAGTCTATCTGAAGGAGCGCCTCCAGAATCACCAGTTATGCCGCCTGACAAGATCAGCCTCACAAGACCTTCTCTCGGTCCCACCGGTTAAAACAGCCAGGCTGGTGCGGACCAGAGAGAGGGCCTTTTCGATTGTGGCCCCCACCCTCTGGAATTCCCTTCCTTTTGATCTCCGACATGCTCCCTCCCTGATGGGTTTTCGCCAAGCCTTAAAAACCTGGCTATTCAGGCGGGCCTATGGGATTGGGCAGGATTAATTTTATAAGGTTTTAATAGAAATTGGTTTTAAATGGATTATGATTGTGTTTGCTTGTGTTTTATTTTGTATTATGTACTGCTCTCTATTATTGTAAGTCGCCTAGGGTGTCCACTAACCTGGACAGATAGGCGACCAACAAATAAAATTTATTATTATTATTATTATTATTATTATTATTATTATTATTATTATTATTATTCTCCCATCCCTAGCTGTGAGCTAAGGCAATGAAGAGAGCTGGAGGAAAGGGATAGGACAAACCTCCCTCTTTGCCTCTTCTTCGGTGACTGCGGCTCCTGCTGCCACTTACATTTTCTAAGACTTGGCAAATTTCGCTGATTCGCTGAGGAAGTATTCAGATAATTTCTGATTTAATCCAAGGCATGTGAGGGGGGGGGAGAGCTTGCCCATTTCCAGAGCATAATAATAGTGTTGAGAAATCAAGTGATATACACGCATGTGTGAACCATCCCTGAGATCCTTGCGGAAACAAGCTGATTCTCACTTGAATTACACAAAAAGGGGGTGCATGTGAAGGCTTCAGCAAAATATACAGCCATGCTTTGTTAAATTTGAAGGGTGCCACATGCATCCCCCCCAGTTTCCCTATTAAAATACACATGAAGAGAGGCAGGGGTCCAAGAGGAACATGGTGGTGTAGACTAGGAATGGGCAAGAAATTTGATGCAGTTCGCATTTCAAGCCGGATATATCAAATTTGCACTTTCCAAAACAATATGAGAACTGAAACACAGCCATCCTTTGAAATTCATCAGGGTCCAGATACACATTCTAGAGAGGCAAAAACACTCAAGGAGGGTGCAAAGTAAGGCTGGTAAGGGGTGTGGTCTAGGGACAGTGGGTGTGGCCTCGGGAGAGTTCCGAGGGCCAGATAGAGAAGCATGGAGGGTCACATTCAGCCCCCTGGCCCAAGGTTCCCCACCCTTGTCCTTGATAGACTTAGATCTTATCAATCCCACTATGGGGTTCCCAAGCTAGTTCTTATTAATACTAATATGGGGCTTTCAGCAACATACAATTCATGCTGTCAGTCATCCCTTTCTTTGTGCGTGTTTTCCAAAATTTAATACCTCCTCTTCTGGTTTTAATACCCTCTGTGCATAATAAGCCTGTATCCATCTTCCCTTGCCAATTTCCCTTTTTCTCTGGAGAGATGTTAAAATTTAGCATGCAGGATGCTATGAACAGGAGAGGCACTAGGTGGCAGACGAGAGCCATGCAATGTCTTAGCATCTGTTCTGTAGCTGCTCTCTCACCCCTATCATCATTGCCACTGAGGACTTAGAACAAAAGAGATAAGTTGGGGGTAACAAAATTTATTTGAACACGGTTCTAGACTGGAGCACTAAGTCTTCCTCTAACCTTCGATGTCCTCAATCCAAGAGACAGCATGCACGGCAATGGCAAAATTATGGGTTCATTTGGGGCCTCTCACTCTTCTGTCAAGACTCCCCCTTCCCTCTTCCTATCTGTGTTGATGCATTAATACTATCACTTTGAGAGCAAAGAGGCAGGATGAGCTTGCAAAGTCGTCCCTGGCTCCTTCCTCTAGAGACAGTGGTCTGCTTAATAAAGAGGAACTGGATATTGAGAAATAGTTATTTGAGTCCATGAAATTGATGAGAGGAGTAAGGAATGCGGAATTTGCTTGTGGCCCTTGATGGTGATGGAATTCTGAAGCATGCTAGAAAAGAAAGCTCCATGCAATGCTGGGCCAGGGCAGAGCATGGGTCTCTTTTATTATACATTAGGCCAACTTGTTCATAGAATCATAGAATCGTAGAGTTGGAAGGGACTTATAAGTCCATCAAGTCCAACCCCCTGCTCAATGCAGGAATCCAAGTTAAAGCATACCTAACAGGTAGCTGTTCAGCTGCCTCTTGAATGCCTCCAGTGCTGGAGAGCCTCCCTAGGTAATTGGTTCCATCGTCGTACTGCTCTAACAGTTGGGAAGTTTTTCCTGATGTTCAGTTGAAATCTGGCTTCCTGTAACTTGAGCGCATTATTCCATGTCCTGCACACTGGAGTGATCGAGCAGAGATCTTGGCCCTCCTTTGTGTGGCAACCTTTCAAATACTTGAAGAGTGCTATCATATCTCCCCTCAGTCTTCTCTTCTCTAGGCTAAACATGTCAATTTCTTTCAGTCTCTCCTCACAGGGCTTTGTTTCCAGTCTCCTGATCATCCTCGTTGCCCTCCTCTGAACCTGTTCCAGTTTGTCTGCATCCTTCTTAGTGTGGTGTCCAGAACTGGATGCAGTACTCAAGATGTAGACAATACTGAGCAGTCACTCAAACAGAGGACTCATTCATATAGAGAACTGTCCTCTATATAGGGCATAGGGCCACCTGAGGTGTTTTTATCTTTAAATTGGATTAAGACTGGACAGTCCTTCAAATAGAGGGCTCGTTCAAGTAGATGACTGTCCTCTATGCGATAGGGCATAAGGCCTATTGAGAACCTTGAACTGCTTGCCAATTTCAGGTTCAATATTGCAGCCCCCTTTCCCCTTCAGTTTCAGAAAACGGGCTCCGAGGCCTGATATCCCCATAGGAACATACGAAGGTGCCTTAAGCTGAGTCAGTGGTGGCCCCCGAACTGTGGAATAGTCTTCCCGATGAGATGCACTTGGCGCCGACATTGCTATCTTTTCGGCGCCAAGTTAAAACCTTCCTCTTTTCTATGGCATTTTAATCTAACTTTAAATTTGTTTTAAGTTTGCTGTAACTGATTTTAGATTTCTTATTCTTTTATATGTTTCTGTTGTATCATATTATGGGATTTTATTGTATATATTTGTATTCTTTGTTGTACACCGCCCATAGAGCTATGCTAGTGGGGCGGTATAAAAATCTAACAAATAAATAAATAAATAAATAAATAAAATAAGTCAGAACATTTGGTCTATCTAGCTCCAGGGTGGGGAACCTCTGGCCCTCCAGATGTTGTTGAATTACAACTCCCACCAGCCCCAGCAAGCATGGCCAACGGCAAGGGATGATGTGCGTTGTAGTACAGTAACATCTGGAGGGCCAATGGTTCCCTACACCTGGTCTAGCTGATGAATTTGGGTATTTTGGAAACATGAGAAATTGACAGAATATGACATTGACGGAGTCCACCTATCCCTAATCATGGGGCAAATCAGAGTAGCAAGGCAAGAACAAACTTTGGTTACCGCTCATGGTTTGTTTGGAGAGAGAGAGAGAGAGAGAAACACAAGCCTGGGTTCAGACATAACACTAAGCCAAACCACTGCTTAAAGACTGCAGCAGCAGGAGGAGTGGGTGGAGGAGCGACAGAGCCACAGTTTTCTCCCTGTGCGCCAACATGCTGCATGTTCACTTTTAAACCATACGTTACCTGTGGTTCAGAGTGATGTATGAAATGGGCCTTTGTGGTTCACAAAAGACAAGGGTATCCATTGATAAGGCTATCAATGGGTACTAGCCATGATGGCTATGTTGTCCCTCCAGTGTTGGAGTCAGTATGCCTCTGAATGCCAGTTGCTGGAAATCACAACTGGGGAGAGCAATGCTGCACTCAGATCCTGATTACTGGCCTCCTAGAAGAATCTGGTTGGCCACTCTGAGAACAGGATACTGGACTAGATGGACCATTGGCCTGATCCAGTGGGGTTCTGCTTATGTCTTATGATGACAAGTACTCATTTCTGGTATATCCTGCTTCTTGTTTGATGACTACTCCTTCAAACTTTCTTTGGGGTCATTATTGTAAAGGTATGCATAGGCATACAAACTTTCACAGATTCTCTCTCTGTCCCTCCTCCCCCTCCCCCCAAAAGTTAAAGAACAGTGTCTGGGAGCATTGCACGAGAGCTTTATCCTTATGCAGTGGAGAGTAAACGTTCCAGGCCATTAAGTGCCAGCTGAAACCCACTTTGTCTTTGCACAGTGGCACGGCACAAAAGCTCTTCATCGAGAAAATTGTCAGTGCTCATCCAGGGAAGGAAGCTTTAAGTTTAAAACACACACATTCCCACACCACAGCATGCAAGAGACAACGGAGGCAAGAAGAAAGCACATTTGCAGGAGTCTATGGCCATAGGTGAAACCAAAGGGAAACTCGGGTGCTAGGGATGCAAGAAGGCATCATTTTCCATTCCGCCATCGCAGGCACCACTGTCGCCATTCCACTGCCGTTTGTCTTCTGCCAAAAATGACATTGATTATCTCACTGTCCGCTGTGGTGAAATTGCGCAACTTACGCAATTGATATAATTAATTACATAAGTGGTGAAAGTTACGTTGCCGTTACGTTATTCCACCCCATTCATTTCAATGAAAAGGAAACACAAAGTGACCGGAGAAGAAAGCTGTAATCAAGTGTGTATCGTCTGCAGATGGAAAGAAACAGCAACAGAGAATATCAAGTGTGTTTGCTTGGTTGATTTCTGTTCCAGATATGGGATGAATTGACAGTTTCCACTCCTGTTTTCAGGTGCAAGGGAAGAACAGCACTATGAAGGTACATCAGAAAGAGGCAGGGCCCAGGGGCCTGGAAATCATGAGGAAGGTTTGGACTGCAACAGAGGGCCTTCTTTTCCCTTTACAGTCTATGAGTGGTGGCTTGTGGCATTTCCCGTAACATTCAAAGTTTCCAGGCAAGGATAATGTCAGGGTATTGAATGTAGAGCCAGGAGGGGAAGATTGTGTCTGTCCAGGTATTGTTGGGCTCCAAGTCCCATCAGTGCCAGCCAGCACGGTCAATGGTCAGGGATAGTGGGAACTGTAGCTGAACAACATCTGGAGGGCCACAGGTTTCCCATCTCTGGTCTAGAGGGAAGAGCATCACAAAAGCGACTTGTTTCAGGCTGAGGAGCAAGACCAAAGTCAGCCACTGTAGGGGAGATGGGGCAAGACTATCCTTCTGGGAAAGCACACCTTCCAGCAGATCCGCTCCTCCTTCAGTGAAGCCTGGCAAACTTACCTGGTTGCAACCATGAGCAGTGGTAGACAGAAGTTGGCAACAGCAATACCAGGCAGCTGAATCTAAAAGCCATTTTAATTTCACACAATGGTCCAAGGGGATGGTACAGTGGTTGCACCGGGTGGAATTAAACTGGCAGCTATAGCTGGCGGCCTGGTACTTCTTGAAACACCAGCTGGGCATTTTAAAGGGTGGTTGCCCAGGGCAGGCATCAGTGTTGGGTGTGCCAGGGTGCTGTAGCCCCAGTAGCTGCCAAAGGTTGCCAGGGGATGATGCCAGCCTTGAGGAAGGGGAGTGCTGTTGGCCTCTTGTGTCATCCGAGACCTTTGGTAGCTGCAATACCATCAGCAGTGATGTCACCGCAGCACAGCAAAACAACAGCTCCCTCCTCTGGCAGCCTGCCGTAGTGGTCCCCTAAGAAAGTCAAGTCTTAAAAGAAGCTACCTTTGGGAGATGCTGCACCTCTGAAGTTCCTGCGTCGAGCAGAGCTTGGACTTGAGGGCCTACAAGGCCCTCTCCAACTCTATCATTCTGTGGAGATGGGGCCAGATTACCTGAAAGTCTGCCTGCCCCTGTATAGACCTGTAAGATCACTTAGATCACCTGGGAAAATGCTACTAATGGCACCACATTCCTACAGAGTGTAATATGGCATTGATCCCAAAATGGTGCTGCTCCTATATTGCAGAACACTTTTCCCTCTGCCGTATGTGAAGCAGCAACCATCATCTGCTTCAGACATCTTGTAAAGACTGCTCTTTGCTGAGCCATGAGGCTGGGCTCTCTTTTACATGCTCAAGTCCTTTGGATTTCTGTTTTACATGCTTTCACATGTTTTTACACTGCTGTTTTATTGGTGTCAGGTTACATTTCTGTTTTCTTGTTTTGATGACATACTGTTTCTCTTTTAGACTGTACACTGCTTAGAGATTTTTGAAATATTAAGTGGTTTATAAATGTGTTTAAAATAAATAAATATGTAACGTTGCTTGGAGTTGTGAGGCTATCAATGGCACACATTGGAAACATGTCAAATAGCTGGAACCATAGCTCCACTTAGAAATATGTTCCAAAGTGGCTGCTGAAGCATTTGGGAACGTGTGTCTGGGTACTCTTAAGTAAATTATTTCCAAAACCTAAAGGAGTCTGAGAATTTGAAACGCTGAGACGTTCCAGAAAAGGAGAGTTTCATTGGAGAAATCCAGGGGCAAACCTGATTATGCCATTTGGAATAAATGAGATCAATGAGAAACCTTTTGATTTGATTTAAAAGGGAGAGAGAGAAATGTGAATTTATACAGATCCACATATTCCCCCCCCAAAAAAAGTTCTGAGAAGATGTTTCCAACTGCAAACATATTTTGATTGAAAGACTCAAATATCAAGGGATATTGTTGCTGTTCATATCCTAGAGTATAAAAAGACACATGTATTTGCATATATTAAAAATTTAAAAGCATCTTTAAATGGCTCATTGTGTAGTATTGAGGCTGTGCTAAAGAGCCCCATCTGGATACCAGTTTGAGACAAGCCTGGTAGCAACACCTCATGGCTAATTCTGTGGTGATGCCAGCTGGAAAGGAAAACATTATTTTTGTTTTATTTGAGGTGATGGCAGAGCTCTGGAGAAAAAATTCTAAGCAAGGCGAATAATGTGACCTTGGTTGAGAGAGTTTAAAATCCTGGGAATCGGTCACTTGTGAGGATGCCTGCTGAATAGCATCACCCCAACACTCGCTCCACATCCATGCATGAGACTGTATTTCTCATGGGGGCGGAGGTTAAAACTACCATGTTGTAGTTCTGATTTTGTGGGAGTCTTGCTGTCGGTGATGGGGGGGTGCTTACCTTAGTATGGGGAATCCCTCAATGGCAGAGTTTGGAAACCTCTGACCTGTGGGCCACATTTGGAATGGGAGAGCACGATCGTGCTCATGTCTGGTTTGCAGGCTTCACAGATGCATCTTTTTGACCACTGTGATAACAAAATGCGGGGCTAGAGAGGTTGGTGGTCTGATCCAGCAGGGCTTTTCATATGTGTTTTAGCACTGTATGCAAACTAGGGAGCATTGCCCCCTGGCTCACTTCGCTTGCCAACCCCTCAGCCCAAACACACACACCCCAGGCACCTCCAAACACACACACACACACACACACACAGGGACTCCAAAACACACACACTCACAAATTTACCCCCCCCGGCGCTTGCAAACATACCCAGGCAACCCCAGACACACCCCAGGCACTCGCTCACTCTCTCTCACACACACACATACCAGGCACCCCCAAACACATGTGTGTGTGTGCGCACACACACACACAAGTGTGTGACTCTGAAACATACACACTTGCAAATGACCTGCTCCAAGCACTTGCAAACACCCCCTAGGCATCCCCCAGACACCCCACTCCCTTCTTCAACTCTTCTCCAATTCCCTCCAGTGCTCCAGGTGTTAGCATACGCCGGCTGCCATGGGCCCACTAATGCTCCTTGTCTCTCTGACCCCACTGCTCCCCGCACTGTCTCTTCCCCTTGACAAGCGGCCAGCCACACAGCTCTGCTCAGGATACCGAGGCTGCCTCCCCACCTAAAGCATTTCCCTGCCTCCTGCCCAGTCTGCTGCTGCCACCACGGCTACAACTGTTTGTCCCCTGGCCACTTGCCCTTCAGTCTGGCTGCTTGCCTCCCCCCTGGCCACTTGCCTGCTCACTCGACCTACTCACTTCCCTTGCCCATCTGCCCCACAGCTACCCACTTGCCTCACTTGCTCTACATCAGGTCACCTGATCGTTCATTCGCCTGCCCCCTGCTAGCCATCTTTGCTTCCCTCACACCCACACCTCGCTTGCCACCCTGCCATGCCCCCCCACATGACGTGTGATGGCATGACGGCTAAGGAAAGTATTGTAATGTTAGAAATCACAGCAACTAGGACAGCATCTTATTAGCCCATTTGACAAATCTGCCCCTTGGATCTCACTCGTCAGAAAAGTCAGTAAGAATGGGGTGTTATTCTCAACTGTCCTGCAACAGCCCACCAGAATAGCCCTCATGGAGAAAAGTTGGAAAACATCCACTGTAGGCCCTCCTCAATATCTTAGGCTGTTTGGTACAGAGCTCCAGCCTATTTGTTGTAAAAAAAAATGGGGGGGGGATCATATCACTGAATATATCCAGGGGAAGGAGAAATTCCCCCCAATTTTTCCTGGGCTGGGGTTCACCAATACTAGTGGCAGTAGCACAACTTCTTTGTTCCCCTATGGCTCTATTTTCCTTTTTTTATTTGTCTTGGCAGCCTGGCTGCCATTTTGCATTGCCCACATTTCCTTGGTTGTAGCTTTGCCTTGGGGCATTGTGCATGTGATGGGGCTGGGGGGCATGGCAGCCACTGCAAATATTTAGAGACAATTCTGCGAAGTGACCTTTCTCCTGACAGGCCAGGAAAAGAGAAAACAAATCAAGGGAAAATGTCTTCTGAGAAATTTTGGCTCACCTCTTCTTTGCTAGTTCTCCTCTGAAAAAATGGGTTTGGCTCCTTACTGCTAAGCAAGTCCCTCTCCTTTCCTCACACTATTTGTCAGCTCTCTCTGTCTGGCTTCTCCTCCTGCCATATATGTAAAGCTGGAATTGCACCTCCTTTCAGACAGCTTTGCTGCCTTTCCATCTATGGTTGGTGCCTCAGACATCCTTCTTCCCCTTACCTCTTTTTTTTTTTTGCTACAGACAAGTTGGCTGCTTCTGATGCAGCTGCTTATCCTCTTGGTGCCAAGTCTATGAGGAGTTTGCTACACATTGAACCACAGCAAGCCACTGAAGCAGAAATGTGGAGAGTGAAGGCTTGAGAATAATCAGAGATGCCCTTGCAGGGAGACCAAGTGGTGTGTGGATTGCTTGTCTGCTCAGATATGCATCATTCAGGCTAGGCACATCTCCATTCATAGTCTATTGCTCTTACCATCTTGCTTCACTTATCAACTCTCCTCAAACCCCAGCCCAGAACACCCTCCCCTTTTTACTACTCAACACATTCCATAGCTTCCTTTCCTTCTGACATTCCAGGTGCAGTTCAGGCCTGGGTGGTGGACAGTAGAACTTGGATCTCTCAATGGAAGGAAACCCTGGGTTTACTCTGTAGCTGAAGAACAGCAATTGCTCTGTAGGAATGCCCAAGGAGATAATTTTATCTCTGTTTTTAAGTGAACTGACCTGATTAATTCTTCCCTAATATGTGAATTGGACCACAGTCGTCCTTTGGTTTTTCACACTTTGGATTGTGTGTTCTTGGCTCATCTCAGTACCAAAATGTGTATAAAACATATGTTTTACACTGAAATGCATGCAGAAATACACATTCTATGATAAATACATATAAAAATAAGCATACAAACATGTATGCAAAATGCATATTCTGTGATAACATGCTAACAAAAATGTGGATCTTTTGTGTGTGTTTATATATATATATATATATATATATATATATATATATATATATATATATATTATATCCCACCCTTCTTCCCAGTAGGAGCCCAAAATGCAGAATGATAGAGAAATGGAATGGAATAGTCTTATGAATGAACATGTGAACCTGACAGACTAGAAACAGATGTATCCACCCCTACTACTTATTTTGGGCCTTTTTTGGTTTAGAGAACAAGGCAAGTAATAGGGGATGTAATAGACATGTATAAAATGATGCATGGTGCAAAGAAAGTGTGTGGTGAGACATTTCTCTCTCCTTTTCATAGAACTAGAAGTTGGGGCCATCCAACGAAACTGAATTTTGGAAGATTCAGAACAGACAAAAGGAAGTGCTTCACACACCGCACAGTGGAACTATGGAATTCACAAGATGTAGTGTTGGCCACCAACGTGGATGGTTTTAAAAGACGATTAGACAAATCCATAGAGAGTAAGGCTAGCAATGGCCATTAGCTACAGTGGCTATGTTCTGCCTCCAGAACAGAAGTAGGCGTCTGAATTCCACTTGCTAGAAGCTACAGGAGAGGAGAGTGCTGTTGCACTCAGGTTCTGCTTGTGGGCTTCCTGTAAGCACCTAGCTGGCCACTGTGAGAACAGGATACTGGACGAGATGGGCTTTTTGACCTCAGCTGGAAGGACCCTCCTTATGTTCTTCCAGAAATTTTTGCAATTTAATAAAATTAAGGAAGCACCAAAATAAAAAGGGATTTGAATAAGCAAAGTAACTCCAATATCCATGTCTTGGCCACATACACACCATACATTCAAAGCACATTCAGAACATATTTAAAGCACATGACTTCCCCCAAAGAATCCTGAGAACAGTAATTTGTTAAGAGTGCTGGGAATTATATCTCCGTGGGGGTTAAACTACAGTTCCCAGGTTTCTTTGGGGAAAGTCATGTATGGTGGGATGCATTGGCTGGTGCCAATTCAAAGGCATCCCATAGAATAATAGATTGGTATTGATTTAACTTTGTTCTTTGTTCTCTAGCTGCTGCTTTTGCTGATCTGTTTTTCCCCCAACAAAAAAATATCGATATTAATACCAATATTTTTAAAGGAAGTATATGATCAAGTCCAGGTAATATTGAAAGGAGATATCAATATTTACAAAGGAAATGTTGATAAATGAAAGGTAATATCAATAAAATTACCATTCTTAATATTTATATTTTAGAAGCAGATTTTTTTTGGGGGGGGGATCCATTTTTTAAAATGGCAGCAGAAAATCGCTACCTGAAAATCTGATCCACAATGATAGAGAATTAGTTAATGAATGGAAAATTTGGTTCCAAATCAGAATTGGGCAGAGTTCTAGCACATCCCAAGTATATAAGTACCCTTACTCAATAAGGATGGTCAACACAAGGGGTGGTTGATGTTCTCCATGATGGGGGCAGGGGAGCTACAGAGACAAAACAAGCTGGGGATTCCTTTTGATAAGACACGCAAGACCTGCTGCATAATTTACACTGTGGTATTTAAGAGCTTTTTTGTTTTCTTGATATTTATTCAATGGGCTATACAGAAGTAGCTGTGGACACAGCAATAAACAGGCAGAATGAGGACAGAGGAATTTAGGGAGCTGTCAGTGGCAAGCAGAGATCACGGATCCCAGTCTTTAGTCATTAGCAAAGAGAAGATTAGCAAGGAACCTCATCGAGGGTTTACAAACTTCTGATGGGAACTGAGCGGATTGCTGCCGTCGAGACTCTTTGAGTCATGCCAGGTTAGGAGAATGAGTGGACAAGAATTCAAGCCAAGAAACAGCAAAGCAGGACACCAAAATAAAAGAAGTTAGGTGGATTTCTCTCTTTCCCCACCTCCTTTCCATAGGCAGATTAATTAATCTGTGCCACTGACTACCAAAAGCTGCAGTCGAAGCAATCAGTGTAAATAGCTTTGAAATGAAGCCTGGCCAGTAATTAGAGGAAACAAATGATGTGTCATCTAAATGATGACTCAGCAGCACAAAGGCAACAGCACTCACTTACTTCTGTGCTCGGCTCTTTCAGTTTCCCCCAATTTTTCCCCAAGTCCTTTCCACATCTGAAACCTGGAGATAGGGATGGGGGAGAAATTTGATTCAGTTTGCATTTAAAGCTGTCCTTTGAAATTCACACATCTCTGAATTTTGTGACCACATATTAGGGGGGAAGCATGCATCCAAATAAACATATTAGGAGAAATTGCTTGCAAAAATGTGTTTTGTTTGTTGTTATATGCCTTCAAGTCGATTACGCCTTATGGTGACCCTATGAATCTTTTTTTGGGTTATATTCATAGGATTTTCATGGGAAGAGGTATTCAGAGGTGGCTTACCATTGCCTTCCTCTAAGCCTACCACATTCCCAGGCGGTCTCCCATCTAAGTACTAGCCAGGCCTGACCCTGCTTAGCTTCTGAGATCAGATGAGATCAGTATATTTGTCAAAACTGCATGCAGGCCCAGGAGTGACTGCTGAGAATGGAACCACAGCTACTTTAGAGAGCCTTCTTCCCAAAAGAGAATATGTTGCATATACTGTTATTCTTGCCAGGTGGGCTGATAGACCACTGGAGGTGAGCAAGGCCATGCTCATTTGTCCCTACATACTTTGCATGCAGAAACTCCCATGCTGAATTCCTCACATCTCCAGTTAAAAGGATCTCAGGTGGCTGGGCAACTAGCCAAGCACTGACAATCAGAGGAGACCATTCATCCTATGTTCTGTTGGCTGTAATCATTCATTTATTCATTGGCGATCACTCGTGGCCGAGTAAGATTGTCTTCCAAGGTAAGGTCTTTGCTTGGAAGACGCCTGTGCATGAATTTGTTTTATGTGGGGAGATCGGCGCACGACGATCAACACACAATCTTGACAGAAAAAGGCTTTGATCCAATGGCATGGATACCGTGACGATTGGAAGTCTTTTACCTGCTGCAGCCTTCATCCGCCTTCACAGCCATTGTAATGTACACATTGGTATCCTCCGCCTGTTCTGCCGTTGAGGACTTCCTTGGATCGTTCTTTGTCTGGTTCCTCTCCCTTGACGTTACCGCCATGGATGACCCTGCTGGGCGTACATGACTCCCGACGGCATCGCTCACAAGGTTCATTGGAACACACAAGCCCACTCACCACTACAAGGTGACGATCCAGCAAGGGGTAGGGGCTATGCGGATAGCTGTAGCTTTTGATATCCCCCTGAACTGGCTCTGTGGAATGGGAAACGGGGGCACCATGTTACAGTGGTTCCAGTCCTACCTACAGGAACAAGTCCAGACAGCAGCATTGGATGACTGTCTTCCCCCCCCCCCGGCAGTTGCACTGTAGGGTGCCGCAGGGTATCATAGAATCATAGAATAGAATAGTAGATCTGGAAGGGGCCTATAGGCCATCAAGTCCAATCCCCTGCTCAATGCAGGAATCCAAATCAAAGCATTCCCGACAGATGGCTGTCCAGCTGCCTCTTGAATACCTCCAGTGTTGGAGAGCCCACTACCTCTCTAGGTAATTGGTTCCACTGTCATATGGCTCTAACAGGAAGTTTTTCCTGATGTCCAGTCGAAATCTGGCTTTCTTTACTATCATCTTAGCCAGTGTGGTGTAGTGGTTAAGGTGTTGGACTACGACCTGGGGGACCAGGGTTCAAATCCCCACATAGCCATGACGCTCACTGGGTGACCTTGGGCCAGTCACTGCCTCTCAGCCTCATGAAAACCCTATTTATAGGGTCGCCATAAGTCGGAATCGACTTGAAGGCAGTACATTATCCCAAATGCTGTTTAATATCTATGTGAAGCCACTGGGAGCAGTCATTAGGAGTTTGGAGGCAAGGTGTCATCAGTATGCAGATGAAACTCAGCTTTATTTCTCCATAACATCCGAATCAGGAAAGGCTGTGTGGGCCCTGGACTGGTGCCTGGATGCAGTGATGGGGTGGATGAAGGAAAATATACTGAGCTTGAATCTTGGAAAGATGGAGGCACTGTGGGTGAATGGTTCCCATGTCCAAGAAATTGGTGAGTTGCCTGCCCTGAGTGGGGTTGTACTCCCCTTGTAGGAGCAGGTATTCATTCTGGAGGTACTTCTGGATCTAGCTGTGTCACAGTAGGCCCAGGCAGACTCAGTGGCTAGAAATGCCTTTTATCAGCTCTGCCTGGTAAGACGGCTATGACTTTTCAGGCATTGGTGACTTCAAGACTGGATTACTGCAGTGCACTCTATGTGGGACTTCCCTTGCACTTGACCTGGAAAGTGCAGGTGGTGCAGAATGCTGCAGCCAGATTGCTGACAAGAGTGAAACCCTGTCAGCATATAACACTTATGCTTAAGGATCAGCACGGGTTGCCAATTTGTTAACAGACCATGTTCAAGATGTTACTATTGGTATGGGAAGTACTTAACAGCGTGCGACCAGATTACTTGTGGGATTGCCTTACCCTATATGTACCTATTCGGCCACTTCAATCTGCAGAACTGGCACTGATATTATGGTGCCTCATAATTCCCATGCCACACTGTAAGACATTGTTTTCTTAGTGTGGCAGCACCTACGTTTTGGAACTCCTTGTCTATTGACATCAGTCAGGCATGTTCACCGTATTCCTTTCAGTGCCTGCTTAAAACTTTTTTATTTAGGCAAGCCTATCCAGACATATAGATCTTTATGTGTTTTAAACTTTTTTAGTCTGTTGCTATTTTGTTTTTAAATTGTTTTAATTACTTGTTTTTAACTGTTTTATTGACAATAATGTTTTTCTGTAAACTGCTTAAAGGTTTTCTAAAATCAAGCAGGATATAAATTTTGTTAAATAAATAAAATGTCCCCAGTATTGCAGAGACCTGACTGGCCTCAGCCAGAAGTTGAGCATTTAGTCTCACCGGTCCTATACTGTGGAACGCTCCTCCAGCAGAGATTCTGCAGGCTTTTAACTTTCAGGCATCCCTTAAAGGCTTTTTGTATGCTGACAGGCATATGAAGGTGTTTAAAATTTTCCTAGGTATCTATCTATCTATCTATTTATTTATTTATTTATTTATTGTATTTATATACCACCCCATTGCTGAAGCTTTCTGGGCAGTTTACAATAACTAAAAACATTAAAAACAAATATACAAATTTAAAAACACATCTTTTAAAAACAATTTAAAACACAATTTAAAACACATGCTAAAATGCCTGGGAGAAGAGGAAAGTCTTGACCTGGCACCGAAAAGATAACAGTGTGGGCTCCAGGTGCACCTCATCAGGGAGATCATTCCATAATTTGGGGACCACCACTGAGAAAGCCCTCTCCCTTGTTGCCAGCCTCCCAGCTTCCCTCCGAGTAGGCACCTGGAGGAGGGCCTTTGATGTTGAGCGTAGTGTATGGGTGGGTTCGTATCGGGAGAGGCGTTCCAATAGGTATTGTGGTCCCAAGCCATGTAAAGCTTTATAGGTTAAAACCAGCACCTTGAATCGAGCTCGGAAACATACAGGCAGCCAATGCAAGTGGGCCAGAATTGGTTTTATATGTTTGGACTGTCTGGTCCCTGTTACCAATCTGGCCGCTGCATTTTGCACAATCTGCCGTTTCTGAACCATCTTCAAAGGCAGCCCCACATAGAGCGCATTGCAGTAATCTAGCTTGGAGGTTACCAGAGCATGGACAACTGACGCCGGGTTATCCCTGCCCAGATAGGGGCATAGCTGGGCCACCAACCGAAGTTGGTAGAAAGCACTCTGTGCCACTGAGGCTACCTGAGCCTCAAGTGACAGATGATTCTAGGAGAACCCCCAAGCTACGAACCTGCTCCTTCAGGGGGAGTGCAACCCCATCCCGGACAGGTTGGACATCCACCATCCAGTCAGAAGAACCACCCACTAGCAGCATCTCAGTCTTGTCTGGATTGAGCCTCAGGTTATTAGCCCTCATCCAGTCCGTTGTCGCAGCCAGGCACCGGTTCAGCACATTAACAGCCTCACCTGAAGAAGATGAAAAGAAGAAATAGAGCTGCGTGTCATCAGCATACTGATGGCAATGCACTCCAAAGCTCCGGATGACTTCACCCAGTGGTTTCATGTACATGTTGACCAGCATGGGGGATAGAACTGACCCCTGCGGAACCCCATACTGGAAAGTCCAGAGTGGCAAGCAATGTGCCCCAAGCACCACCTTCTGGAGCCAACCCGCCAAGGAGTGGAACCACCGCCATGCAGTCCCTCCCACTCCCAACTCAGCCAGTCTTCCCAGAAGGATACCATAGCCGATGGTATCGAAAGCCGCTAGTTATTTTAATGAATGTTTTTGTATTGCTTTTAAAGGTTTTTTTTTTTAAAAAAAATGTTGCTGTACACAGCCGTGATATTTTGGGAGTGGGTGATAATTTATATGTATCATACACAGGGCTGCCTTGCAGCTTTTCTTAGTTATTTAGGTTTCATAGACAACTTTGTTACGTTGGCTCTGGATCAGCAACAGCGACTGTGGAGGAAGACAGGTATTATTACTGTTGCCAAGGTGCTCATCATAGCAGAGCTTATCAGTTGATGATCAGTGTATGAAATGGTGACTTGCATGTGTGAATGAGGTATCACAGATCAAATGGAGACAAGCCACTTCACATCACCTTGACCTATGGGTAGATGGATCTGTCAGTTTTGGTTTCACCATTTCTTATTCTTTCTATTTTTAAGTTCTGTTTGCCACATGTCTGCATCAGTTTGTGATTATTATTATTTTTAAAAGTCCTCATGAAACTTTGCCAGCATTTTAATGTGAATTTCTCCTAATGTACCCATTTCTGTATGCACTTTCCCCTAATATGCACATTTTTGCAAGCAATGTCCCCTGTTGCGATGCTTTTTGGTATGTTATTTTCACAAATATATGCCTTTTTGTGCACACTTTACCCTGCTATATGCATTTTTGTACACTTTGTGCTGTTGTTGGAGACATAAAAAACTGTAAAATTTGGAGGATGTGAATTTTTAAAAATATCTGAACTTTGATTCACGTATTGTTTCAGGAAGCAGGCATGAAAGAAGTTCACATTAAAATGTGAACTGAACTGAATTTATCCCCCATTCATATCTCAACTACAGAGGACCAATCCTATACACATCATCATCATCATCATCAACATCATCATCATCATCATTATCACCATTATGATCTAATAATAATAATAATAATAATAAATCTTGTCCTTTCTCCCAGTAGGAGCCCAGGGAGTAAAAAACCACTAAAACCATCTAAAAACAGAGTTTAAAATATATTAAAACAAAACATATTTAAAAATATCTTTTTAAAAAAACTTTAAAGATATCTTAAAAAGCAATTCCAACACAGACACAGACTGGGATAAGGTCTCTACTTAAAAGGCTTTTTGAAAGAGGGTTAGGCATTGAAAAGATAACAGAGATGGTGCTTGTCTAATAGTTAAGGGGAAGGAATTCCAAAGAGTAGTTTCCACAACATTAAAGGCCCACTTCCTATGTTGTGTGGAATGAACCTCCTCATATGATGATATCTGCAGGAGACCCCTACCTGCAGACTGCAGTGATCAACTGGGTATAAAAGGGGGTGCAGTGATCTTTCAGGTATCCTGGTCCTAAGCTGTATAGGGCTTTGTGCACTAAAACCAAAACCTTGAACTTGACCTGGTAGCTAATGGGCAGTCAGCACTATTCTTTCAGCAGCGGGGTTACATGTTGGTGATACCCTGCCCCAGTGAGCAGTCACACTTCTGCATTTTGCACCAGCTGCAGCTTCCGGACCAACCTCAAGGGCAGCCCCCCATAGAGCACATTACAGTAATCCAGTCTGGAGGTTACCAGTGCATGGACAACAATGGTCAAGCTATCCTGGTCCAGAAAGAGCTGCAGCGATAAAAGACATTCCTAGCCACTGAAGTCACCTGGGCCTCTAAAAACAAAGATGGATCCAGGAGCTGCCACAGACTCGGACCTGTTCTTTCAGAGGGAGTATGACCCCATCCAAAGCAGGCAACTAATCAATTATCTGAATTCGGGAACCACCGACTCACAGTGCCTCCATCTTGCTAGGATTCAGACTCAATTCACTGGCCCTCATCCAGCTCACCACAGAGTCCAGGCACTGGGCCAGGGTTTGCACAGCCTCTCCTGATTCAGAGGTTACAGAAAAATAGAGCTGGGTATCATCAGTGTCCTGCTGACACCTTGCCCCAAGTGTCCTGATGACCACTCCCAAAGGCTTCATATAGATGTTAAACAGCATGGGCGACAAGATGATACCCTGAGGCACCTCACAGCACAACTGCCAGGGGGCCAAAAGACAATCACCCAATGCTGTTCTCTGAAGATGACACTGGAGATAGGATTGGAACCACTGTAAAACAGTGCCTCCGGTATTCATCTCACCAAGTCAGCTCAGAAGGATACCATGGTCAATGGTTATCAACAGCCGCTGAGAGATCAAGTAAGAATAATAGGGTTGCACTCTCCCTGCCCTTCTCTCAATCTATCAAGGCGACCAAAGCCGATTCAGTCCCATATCCAGGCCTGAACCCAGCCTGGAATGCGTCAAGATAATATGTTTCATCCAAGAGTACTTGCAATTGCTGCACCACAATCCTCTGGATCACCTTCCCTAAAAACAGGGTATTTCTGACAGGGTGGTAGTTGTCACATACCAGTGGCTCCAGGGTGGGCTTTTTCAGGAGTGGTTAGATCACCACTTTTTTCAGGGTTGTTTGGACCATGCCCTCCTGCAACAATACATTGACCACACCCTGGACCCACTTGGTCAAACCCCCTTGGCAAGCTTTAATAAGCCAAGAAGGGCAGGGGTCAAGAGGACACATTGCTGGTCGCATTCATTCATTCATTCATTCACTCACTCATTCAATTCATGTACTGCTTACTATAACTCTTGAAGCTTCTTACAATAAAAATACATAAATATACATAAACACAATAAGTACAATAAAAACCATGTCAAAGGATTTACATAAAAATAGAATTGTCACAAGCACCTTGTCTGCATCAGCAGGCCACATCAAATGAAACCGATCCTAAGAAGTTGCAGCAAGCATTGCATTGGACACCTCACTGGGGACTACAGTAGATGTGGATGGGGCATCAAGATTGCTGAGGAGGTGAGCAACTTTACTCTCAAAGTCCCTTGAAAACAATTCACAGTGGGCCTCCAAAAGGTCTAAGACTCCATGTCCTGGAGCTGATTTCAACAGACCCCTGATAATACGGAAAAACTCCACTGGACAGCTATTTGAAGATGCGATGGAAGCAGAGAAGTGGGCCTTCTTCACCACTCTCACTGCCACACAGTAGGCATGATTATAATGTTTTACTCCTGCCTGATCAGCCTCACAGCACATCTTTCACCACTTGCACTCTAGGCATCGTCCAGCCTGTTCCATTACCCTTAGTTCCCTGGTGTACAATATATTGGTATATGCAGGGGCAAGTTACGTTGAGCATGGTAGGACTTACTTCTGAGTGGACCTGAATAGGATTGCACTGTTAACCATTACACCACACAGCCTCTGCCACCCGAGGGCCAAGTTAAATGTTTGCTAGATATGCAATATGCAGCTTTCTGTTGTCACCCCTGCTTCTTAAATTACAGTCATGTGATGGTGGTGGTTGGGAGGGAGGATCCTTACAGGGAGCACAGAGCACAGAAAGTAAAGCCTTATATCTTGCCTCTTCAGTGCAATCCGAACTACTGTCACTATTCCATCAGCAGAACACTGTTGTGCAAGAGAATACATAAACAGATTGCTGTAACTTTGTTGCAGAATAGATTGTTAATCTATTGTGCAACGAGTTTCTGCTAGTGCCACAGATTGCACTGGATTCCTCCATTGCACAACATTAAAACTCACCTGTCCACTAGTACAAGAACCCTTGAACTAGCAGACAGAGGAAGTTGGATCTAACCTTTGCGGGGGAGAGGGAGGACTCCATTGATGCCAATGAGGATTTTCCCGTAAAGCTCCTAACTGTGCTTGGGGGTTTGGTTCTGATTGTGCTGGAGAGGGAAAAGATGAGCCTCCCTTCCTTGCATGCTGTGTATCCTGTAAGAATCACTCTCCTGCGCACCTGTAACAGACATTCTAGTTTATTATCTATAGTTTGTTTACTTTCCCAATGTCTTTTCCAGGAAACCCTTTTTTTTTTTTAATGAAACAAAAATGAACCAAGCAACAAAGCTCTTTCATTTCTGAAAAATGTCACCTTCATAGTCATGCTGATCCCAGCACTGAACAAATGTGCCTGCCTGTGTGACCACTTGGCAGATGGCAACCTCAGCGGGGACAGAGTGAAATATCAACTGGAAGCCTGGGGAAAACAAAACAAAACAAAACGATAATAAAAATGGAACTTGTGGTTTATCAGAGCTGGAGCCAACACCTTTCAGCAGGTTGTTGTTGTTGTTGTTTTAATAAAAATGGGAGACTCCATCGAGGGGGAGGGGCAGATTCCAAAGAGGGCAGCTGTTGCTTGGGGAATTCTCCTGTAACTTGTGAGTAATTGTGTGAGACAAAGGTGCATCAGCCCACTTGTATAATATTTGATTTAGATCAGATTTGGGTTATATCAGGGATGGGAAGTATGTGGTCCTCCAGATGTTTCTGGACTACACTTTCCATCATCCCTGATCTTTGGCTATGCTGCCTGGGTCTGATGGGAGTTGAAATCCAGCACCATCTGGTGGTTCTCCTTGGACTGAAACATTTGGTTCAGTAGAACAGGGAGGGTCTGTCAAATGAATAGGGACACAGGAAAAAGCCTTATACTGAGTCAGACCATTGGTCCATCTAGCCCAATATTGACTGTGCTGAATGGAGGCAGTTCTCCAGAGTTTCAGGCAGGAGCTTTTCCCAGTCCCACCTGGAGACACTTGGGATGATTTTGGACTTTCTGCAGGCAGGGCAGATACTGTATCACTGAGTTACAGTCCTTCCCCAATGGATCACTGCCTCTTTTGTGTTGTTCAGAAGGGCAGGTATGAATGACACTTGTGGGAGAGTTGCAGCAGGCAGGAGTCATATAGATATAAGATGGGTTGGGAGGCAGAAAGTCTGATGTGGCTGAAGTGTTGAGACTAGAGCTGAGCTGAACATTTTCAGATGATGATGACGAAATTTCCTGTGAATTTTCTTGTGTAGGGTTTGCCATCTGCAACACTTAGAGAATGCCAACTCCCACCATAAGAATTTCCAACAGAATCCCTTGCCCCCTCCATTGCACCATCTGTGAACAGGGTGAACAAGGCTGGGCACAACTGTGGGAGCAACTCATTATAATTTGTACCCCATATTCATAGAATCCAGAGCCATGCTGGCTGGGGCTGATGGGAGTTCTAGTTTAAAAAAGTAACTTTTCCAAGCTCTGATAGAATCATAGAAAAGTAGAGTTGGAAGGGGCAGCTTCATCAATGCAGCTTAATCCAGTTTAAAGCATAACTGACAGGTGGCTGTCCTGCTGCCTCTTGAATGCGTCCAGCATTGGAGAGCCCACCACCTCCCTAGGTAATTGGTTCCATTGTTGTACCTCTTTGACAATTAGGATGTTTTTCCTGATGTTCAGCTGAAATCTGGCTTCCTGTAACTTGAGCTCACTATTCCATGTCCTGCACTCTGAGATGATCAAGAAGAGATTTTGATCCTCCTCTATGTGACAACCTTTCAAGTACTTGAAGAAAGCTTCCATATCTCCCCTCAGTCTTCTCTTCTCCAGGCTAAACACGCCCAGTTCTTTCAGTCTCTCCTCAAAGGGCTTTGTTGCCAATTCCCTGATCATCCTTGTTGCCCTCCTCTGAACCTGTTCCAGTTTCTCTTCATCCTTCTCAAAGTGTGATGTCCAGAACTGGATGCAGTGCTCAAGATGAGGCCTGGCTAACTTAGTTCCATTAATTTCAATGGGTCTACTCTGAGTCAAAATTAACTGGAGACAACCCTATATTTTTAATATTGTTAAAGGAAGCCAGGGACACTTATCCTTACATTTCTGCACCCCATGAAGACTCTTGCCTGCTAATTGAACTGGGCATTTCTACTGGGAAAAAAGTCCAAATACATATCTTTGTTTTCCAGTCCAAATAACCTTCCTTTTCATATGTAAACAGCGTGCACCAAGCTTCTTCATGTGCCCCCTCCAAGGGAGGTTTGGAGGATGGCAAACAAGAATTGGCCTTTTCAGTGGTGGCTCCCTAGCTGTGGAATGTTCTCCCCAGGAATGTGTGCCTGGCAACTTTTAGGCATAACATTATCAACTTGTAGGCACCAAGTGCAGATGTTCCTATTTACCCAGGCATTTGGTTTTACTTGGGATCATGTGGTATAATGATACCCTAGCCTGTTGTGATGTTCATCTTTCAGTTGGGTGTGGTAGGATTCTTCCTTTTTATCATATAACAAAATTGCACTTTTAGTGAATATGTAGTTTTAGTCTTTTGATATTGTTTAATCTTTTGCATTTATTGTATGTTTGTATTTTTGCCATTCTAAATTACTTTGAGACATTTTATATAGTAAGCAACATATTATTATTATTATTGTTATTATTGATAATCATCATCATCATCATCATCATCATTTGCTGCCAGTGTTGAGTGGTCCAGAGCTCCCTTTCTTCTAGCTAATTAGAGCATCCTGGGAAAGGAATTTCCCCTCGGAATACCTTCCAGGTACATCTTCCAGTCCTGCCCTTTCAGTCTATTGCTTTCTTCATCCACTGATATGAACTAAAAATATTGTCCTATTAAGTATTGCTCATTCTTCTCCCCGTCATTCCCCTCCCCTCCCCCTCCCCTCCTTCTCCTCCCCCTTCCGACCCCACTTCAGCCCTCCCTCCCTCTACTTTCCCTGTGGTCAGTTTCACCTATCCTAAGTATGATTGCATGAGAGTAAATCCCACTGTACTCAATAAGCATGCAAATGATCAATCCATTCTCAGCAAACTTGCACAAGATCCCATTTCTTTCCTCTTGCATTGAAAAGCAGAAAATTCACTAATAGGCAAAAAAACCTTGTGGTTTAAGAACATACCTATAGCTGACAGATATTTCTATCAAACTTTAAAAAGTAGGGAAATTGTGCAGCTATAGTGAATTCACCAGGGGAGCAGGAGACCTGACCACCTCTCTGAGATATTGTACTGCCCTACAAATTTGTAAAAATTCAAACACAGTTTGGGTTGGTCTTTCCTGGTCCAATCTACTTCCTGTGTAGCTTGGAAGAATTTGGTAACGTGCCTCTGAGCATATGGTGAGAGGTGGCAACATCTTCAATCAGGACTGCATCTCCAAAAATGAAGAATTATATTTTTGTGTATTTGTTGTTCTTCTTACTTTGCTTCTTTCCTTTGTTACTACTGTTTCTACAGAGAATCTAACCTAGAAAATTATATTTCTCTCATTATTCATCCTAGAAATCTGTGTCAAATTTATTTTTATTAATTTCAAAGCCTTTTCATTGGTCAATGTCATATGATGGTGAAGACAGCCTTTTGTGTTTCAAACTGGAAGTTATATTCTCTTTCTATTTTGGGTGCAGTAACAGTTGAATCTGAAACTGCAGCTTTGATGTAAAATTAGACTAATTACAATATGTTGCTACTGAAGCAATGAATCTAGCTGTTGGAAAAAAACAAACTTGGCCTGCCCAAGATGCATGTGTTCAGTCTATTTTGCTTAAACCCCTCCTCTTAAGGAAATGTGGGCATGGTCAATTAAAAACATAGAGCACACCTAGAATTTTGCTAGAATATATTTCACCTCCCACTGTTTTATTTTGTGCAAACTGAGACACTCCTCATTTTCACTGGAGACGATTCTGCAAAATAGTAAGTGCCATTATTCCACAATTGTTTTTGGAGGGTTTTTTTTAGTGTAAATTATGCAAAGTGTTGCTGTACTTCACATATTCACAGAAACAGAAGCAAAAGAAAATAATTTACCATAGGAAACCACTAAAATTGCAAAATAAATCAAACATATTTAAAGTGACTATCTGAACTATATCAACAGTCTTAATATTGTTACTTCCTCCCTGCTAAAACAAGATCAGCACAGCACATGTCTTGTTTCTGTTATTTGGGCTGATTACAGGTGTTGCCACCACCCACCAGATGCTCAGAGGCACATGCTACCAAATTCAGAGCTTGGAAAAGTTACTTTTTTGAACTATAACTCCCATCAGCCCAATCCAGTGGCCATGCTGGCTGGGGCTGATGGGAGCTGTAGTTCAAAAAAGTAACTTTTCCAAGCTCTGACCAAATTCTTCCAAGCTACACAGGAAATGGATAGGATTGTGAAAGACCAACCCAAATTGTGTTTGCATTTTGACAAATTTGTAGGGCAGTCCAATATCTCAGAGAGGAGGTCAGGTCTCCTGCTCCCCTGGTGCATTCACAATAGCTGCCCTATTTCCCTGCTTTTGAAAGTTTGATAGAAACATCTGTTGTCTATAGGTATGTTCTTAAACCACAAGGTTTTCTTCCCCCTATTAGTGAATTATCTATGATTCATAGCACTTTGGCACTTGTTAGCTGGACAGATGGAAGGAAAGACTGTGACTGAGGAGAAACTGCTTTTTAATGACTTCCTAGAAGAGAGTTTGCCAGCAGTCTCTCTCTCTCTCTCCCCCCCCCCCAGTTGTTCTTGCCTGTCCCCCCTGGTTTGCTGAGGCTTCCTTTGTAATTGATTGGGAGCAGAGAGCAGTGGAGGAAAAGGCATGATTGGGTTGGGGAGCCCAGCTGCAGCTGCCACAGCGTTGCTGCTTCCCAGGCGACAGCCTGCAAAATAACAGCCAACGTGAGAGGGAGGGCGCTTGGCAGTTTCACCCTCTTCTCATCATACTGTCTGATGAGTCTCCCTGCAGAAACCCAGCAGCCTCTCTGCACCAAGGTGTTTTGGGGTGTAATTGCAGAGGTTCCATCTCTCTTCCTCTCTGTCTCATACAAACCCTCTGAACCCTCTTTTTCAGACTTGCCTCTTGACAGTATGTGAGATCAGTAGGTAAAATTCTGGAGACAGGAATAGCTTTCTCAGTCACTCCTCTTTATTCATTCTTTTGTTCAGCTTGGTTTGTTTCTTTCCTGCGTTTTGGTCTAAGTATGCTCTTTGGTTCTTCAAAATAGCCCTTCTCTCTTGAGATCTTCTTGTTGTGTTGCTGGGTCAGAACAGATCCATTAAAATTAATAAACCTAAGTTAGCAATGTCTATTAACTTCAGTGGGTCTCATCTGAGTAGGACTCGCGTGGAATACCACCTGTTGTTGCTGTAGTTGTTGCGTGTGTGGGTTACAACAGTAAAATAAAAGATTAAAACATTTTAGAACAATTTAAAGTCAGAAGAATAAGGTGGGTCCCAGTGTCAAACACCAAGGTAAAGGGGTGCATATTCAGCATATGGCAAAAGCTATACAATGAAGGTTCCAGATCCACCTCTGTGGGAAGGTAATTCCACGGCTTAGGGGCTGCCACAGGGAATGTTCTCTCCCAGGCTCCCCCCCCCAATATCTGAAGGTGGTGGAACTACCAAGAGGGCCTCCACTGATGACAGTTTCCTAGATTGTCTCTAGGAAAGGAGGCAGACTTTCAGATATTTGAGGCCTACATTGTCTGATTCAGTCTTGGGAACTTTTGGCTTCAATTGGTGGAAGACAGGAATAGGGGATATTTACTTTCACAATGGCCGTGCTTTGTGGATGACTAGTGGCTGCCATTTTTATTTGTCAGACGTCCCGTGAGAATGATGCTATGTGATGACATAACATACCCAGGGTACTTCTAGGAAATTAAAATGGAAGCTGTCAGCCTCCTAGAGGAGTGCTTAGAGGAGTGTCTATAAGCCCTCCTTTTGCTTCCAGAGCAGGACTGGAAGATGCCTGGAAGGTATTCCAAGGGGAAATTCCTGTCCCAGGATTCTCTCCTCCCCCCAAAAAGAAAAAATCACTGAGAGGGCACCCTTCTTTTCAACAGCAGTGAATGAGGAGATGACATTCAAGGGGCATTGTGGCTCAGTTCCAGTTTAGCATTTTGCAGCAAACAAAGGAGTCCTGAATATTGATCTTTATGGCCATTACCCATTTCAAGACACTGTAGTTAGTGTCACACATGAAGAAATGGTTCTTGCTGTTTGAAATTTGAATGTGGACAGGGAGAAAAAGTATGGAACCTGCTGATAAAAGTTACTCACAGATTCCTAACTTTCAGATGCAGCTCCTAAACAAGGCCAGCCCACCCATTGGTGCAGGAGGGGGTAGGCACAATGGATCAGCACACTCCACAACCCTTACTTTTAATGTTTTGCTGCCACTAATGTGGCATCAGTGCACCACCCCCATTGCCTTCCCCTCCTCTCTGCTTTGCTGTGAGGAAGGGAAGGGGCCCTTAAGGAAAGGCATTCTGGGAGGAGTGGCCCAGGAAAGTGCCTCTTCTGTCGCCACTTTTCCAGAGTGTCTGGACATTCAGTTGTAATTTTATTTAAGGCTTTAAATCTGTGACATCATCATGATTCTTATGCTTTTTTTTATTTATCCCCCCATTTTCCCTTTTTGTGGATGGCCTTCAGGTTTCTTCTCCACTTGCTGATGGGTGATTTCACCATCATCTTGAGCTTATTAACATTCCCTTCCACAAATCTCTGCCTGTACCCTTCTCCCCTTGTCTCCATCACACAAAAGCCTTATGTTATACTCTCGGATTCCCGAGCTGCATCTTCTTCATTTGATGGTGCGTCAGTCGGGTCTCCTGGGATCAACGCTCTGTCTAATACTGCGTGACTGACATTGTTCTCGCTCCATCAACTTGCAGGAGTTGGGATGCGGCAAGACGGCAGGAGGCCAGAGTGTGTTGGTGTGGTGAAGACAGAATCCCTATGCGTTCCATTAGGCTTCCCCACTTGGGTGAGAGGGAAAGCATTGCTAAGAAGCTAGCCCAAGGCTTATCCTATATGCCAATCTGTCAAGGTGGAAAAAATTGTATGTACTCTGACTTCTGTTAAAACATTAAGGCATTGGCACTGCTAATATCTAGATCCTAAATGGGTTTAACTCTGAAGTTGGTGTGGTTGGATTCAGTGGGGAATCCAAGCATCTGTGCATGGGATCCACCTTTACTCATAGTTTCATGTTGCCAGTTCTCAAAATCTGCAGGGAGGGGTATGTTAGTCTAGATACCTTCACCCTAAACTCAGAGGAGGTGATGAATGCAACACAATTCTCTCATGTTGTTTCTGGCTTTCTTGAGTATGATTTGCAAAGACAGACAGACAGACAGACAGACAGACAGACAGATAGATAGATAGATAGATAGATAGATAGATAGATAGATAGATAGATAGATAGATAGATAGATAGATAGATAGATAGATAGATAGATAGATAGATAGATAGATAGATAGATAGATAGATAGAGTTATTATGCTGCAGAAGTGAGGTGGGGTGGGGAGTAGTTGTCCAGCCTCACCGTGTTCTGGAGATGGCCCAGGCATCGACAGCTGAAAGCAATAGAAACAGTGAAAAGGGACCTTTCATGGTCTGAACAGAGCAATGCAGTATGTAGATTCTTGAATAAATGACCGTGATAGGGACATAGGCTACACAAAGATTTTGATGGATGGTTCTAAGAGTGTAATTGACTGGTAATCATAAGGACATAAGAAGACCCCTGGTGGATCAGACCAAGGGGCCTATATGGTTCAGTGTTCTGTACTCACAATGGTCAACTAGATGCCTATGGGAAGCCCAGAAGGAGGGCATAGCCCAATAGACCTCTCTCCACTCATGAATGATCCCCAGCAGCTGTTATTCAGAAGCATCGTGCCTCTGAGACTGGAGGTAATATATAGCTATTATGGCTAGTAGCCATTGCTAGCATTATTCTCCACAAATTTGTCTAGTCTCCTTTTATAGCTGTAGAAGCTGGCAGCCATCACCACATCTTGTGGTAGCAAATCCCGTACTTTAGTTATGTGCTATGTGAAGAAGTATTTCCTTTTGTCTGTTCTGAATGGGAATGGAATGATCTGTCAATTTCAGTTCTGTCAATTTCTCATTTTGCTAACCTTAAATTTAGTTCTCCACATATCTGCAGCAATTTAGAATAGAATATAATTTATTGTAACGGTCCAAGACCAGCAAAGCAATATCATACAATACAATGTGATACAAAACAGTACAATGACTCTAATTTAAAAGGAATACAGTATTGTTTGATATGAAAGTTAAAATATTTAAAAAGAACCTTGTGCAAGCACCCAGGCACGCTGTTTTATAGCTGCAGCACAAAATCTCGCAGCCACAAGCGTAACCCTGGGATCCACATCTGCTAAAAGATATTTTGTTAAAAACGCAGAGTCCCGACCGGGAAATTTCTGGATAAGGGGAAAGATAAGGCGCTGTCTCATCTCGTTGTAAAATCCACATTCCAATAAAACGTGGCCAATGTTTTCTAAGGCTCCAGTGTCACAAGGGCACACAGGTTCCGATAATGGAATGTTCTTATATCTACCTTCTAATATGGCTGAAGGTAGCATATTATATTTAGCCAGCATAAAAGCTTTTCTGGTTCTGGGATTTTCTAAGCTCTTCAGATGGTTAGCTAGCATATAGGGTATAACATATGAATCCACATTTAAATTTGCATTAGCCTGCTGGGTTTGAACATCCATGTCTAGATTTCTTTGTGTGATTAATAGGCTGGCTTGATGATATCCTACTGAGAGCAGAACAGATGGGGATAAACCCAGGGAAGTAATTTTTGTCTCTATAGATTTCTTCCAATCAGATTGAAAGGAATCGGTGAGAACAAGAGGAGCCAATCCAATCGGAAGAAATACTAACCTTAGCCAGTATTTAAGTTTCAAAATCCAAATATGGGTTTCGATTTTGGGAAGTCCAGCTTCCAGGCGCAAAATGTTGTTTGAAAGACACGGGGGAACGCCCAGGATAGTTCTAAGAAATTTAGTTTGCACGGTTTCCAGTAAAGTAAAATTTGAGTACGTGCCAGCCTGGGCTCCATAGAGTATCTGAGAAACAATTTTGGCCATGAATACCTTTATGATTGATGATATATGCTGCCCTCCCTTGTTATAATAGAAAGAGAGAAGGGCTTTTACACATCTTTGGGCTTTAATTTGTGCATTTTTCATTTGATTATGCCACTTGCCCGTAGAATGCAGTGTGATGCCTAAGTATCTATAAGAAGATACTTCTTCTATTACATTGCCATCAAGGCACCAATTATATTTCCTCTGCTTTCTTGTAAAAACTAACACCTTAGTTTTTTCATAATTGAGAACCAGGGATTCGTTCTTACAATAATTGTCCAGGTTTACAAGAAGACGTTTGAGCCTGACACTGGAGAGAGAGATTAATATGGCATCATCTGCATACATCAGTGATGTTATTGGTCTGTTTGACAATGTAGGATGGTGCGATGGTATTTCGGCTAATTTCCTAATTAGGGAATTCACATAAAAATTAAATAACGTAGGGGCTAATATGCAGCCTTGTTTGACACCGTTTTCTGAGGATATTGGTCCTGTTAAGTTTCCTGCCCTGTTGCATCTAACACGAATCTGAGTTTTTTGGTAAAGCCGTCGTATCGGGACTAAGAGTCTCTGATCAATGTTTGTACTTTCTAGTTTTGCCCACAGTTTGTCCCTGGGAATGAGGTCGAACACAGACTTGAAATCTATAAATTCCTATCTGCAGCAATTTGCTGTTTTTTTAAAAAAATACTCATGAAAATTCTTCAGTGTTTTAGTGTGAATTTCTATGAATAAATAATTTTTGTATGCAGTTTTGACTAATGAATGTTTTTTGCAATCAGTATATCCTAATACAATGCATATTGGTATGTTATTTTCACTAATATAGTTATTTTGTGCACACTTTCCTCTAATATATACATTTTTGTAAACATTGCTTGGTTGGAGAACTGCATTGCAAAATTCGGATCACTGCGAATTTCAAATGATGTGGCTGTGTTTCGTTTCTCATATTTTTTTTTTGGAAAGTGCAAATTGGATAAATTTGGCTTTAAATGTGAATGGAATCAAATTCCTTCCCCATCCCTAATTCTGAATCTCCTTCCATTCAGCTTCATTGGATGACATCTGGTTTTAGTGCTGGGAAAAAGTTTTGAGGTGAGGAGATTGTACGGGTACTCTCCTGCCTAACATGCTTCACAAAAGCAGAGGAACGATGTCAATGGCAGTAAGCAGAATCTCTCCATTCTGTCTTTGAGAGATGAACACCCATCCTGATCTGCAAGTAAGTTTGGGAGCATCAGATTGGGTCGGCCCTCTGCAGAGAACAGGCCAAATGAATTCCTCCCCCATCCTTATTTGGAAGTCTGCTTTGAAAACTGGGCATGTGTGTTTTGGGAAGCCACGGGCAATAGCTGACTGTGTGTCTTTGAAGACTGGTGGTTTATAAACTCATCAACCTTCCCTTCACCAAATCCCTCATGTCATGATCCCCCTCATAGCTGATTGAGAAGTACAAGGGGGGGGAGAGAGAGAGAGAGAAGGGACCACAAGCTGCTGGGTGCATTGAAACATGGGAGCATAAAGCAATCAGAGTTGTTTTAATCTCCCCACGTCCCTCCAATATGAGCTGGTGATTGCCAGGTGCAGAGATGTCTAAAAAAAGACTCCAATGCTCCCTTCGTTTATTTTTAATAAAGTGACAGATGAAAAGGTTCATTTAAGCGCTGGTCTGTACAAGTCAATGATAGCAGCTGTCCTTCCAATGAAGAAAGATTGATGCGAAGCAAGCAGCTGGCAGGGTGCATTAGGGGTGGCAGGGGCAACTGGGATGGTGCCCTCCACACGGAAGTAACATTGACATCAAGGTTCTAAAGAGAGAAGATGACTCATTTGGGGGTCAGCGTGGTCGGCTATGACACCTCTACTCAATTGATGCCAACCTGAGCTAGCTTCGCAATGCGTGATGCACCTGATGACTGAATACATGTTTATCTATCAATCTAGTTATTATCTATCTATGCATTTAATTTGTTGCTCATTGTGAGTTTAGGTTTGTGCCTGTGTGATTTTGGAATTTAATATATATTGTTTACTGTTTGTTTTAATGTTGACTGATCTTGTATTAATAGCTTATATATGGCTGCTGCAGACCCTTATGAGTGAAAAGCAGAGTACAAACTTCTTAAGGCAACAAATATGCTCTCAGATGCTGTAGTTATTAATTTTGGAAGTATCACATTGGCCTTGGGACCTGGGATACTCGAGTTTATGTCTTGGTTCCGCCAGGGTTGGCATCAGAGGGCAGCTAGGTTGGGCCCTGGCTAAGGGCCTCTGTGGCCCAGAGAGTCCCCTGAAGGGCCTCTCCTTAGGGTGGAAGGGTGGCGCTCCTGTTTCATGATCCACAGCAGTGTCAGATCCTGAAACCTGACCCTGCCGCAGATCGCAGAGAGGGTGCTCCCAGGTCCCCCACCATACAGACAGTGTGGTCTTCAGTAAGCCTGCACGCACGCCCCACCTACCTCTCCCATCAGTGTGAATGCCATGTGTGCTGTGTGTGTATGCCTGCCACCACCCAAGATGGTGGCAGGGTTTTTCCTGAGGTCTGATGCCCCTGCAGCCATCTTGGTTGATGGCAGGGGTGTGTGCTACATGCGCTTGTCATTTGCATGGCATGAGAGGTGGGTGGGGCATGTGGGCAGGCTTATTAGCCACATGCTGTCTGTATGGGGGGTTCTGGGCTATGGTGTCACAGGCCTGGGGCAGGCTGGTGCCCAAGGGCCCAGTCATGCCTAGCACCAGCCCTGGGTTCTGCCCTGGGTTGATTCTACATGGCCTTAGGCAAATGGTTTCAACCCTGAAGTGGTGGCAGAACCAGGTTCCCTCCCAGACAATCACAAGCAAATATACAAAGCTCCTTTAAGCGCTTAGTCCAGTGCTACCAACTATGCTTTGACTCCCAGGTTGAAGTCTTCTCAGTGCTACCTGGGATCTTTTCAAGTAGAGGTGTTTGCAATGAAGTTGAGAACTTCCATTTAAAAACCATTTATTTATTTATTGCCTTTGTATCCCACCTTTCCTCCCAGGTGTTCAAGGCGGCATACAAACATAGTTTTCCCCCTCCCCATTTTATCTTCATGCCAATCCTGTGAGGTAGGTTAGGCTGAGAGATGGTGACTGGCCCAAGGTCGCCTGGTGACTTGCGTGGGTCAGGGGAGATAGGGACTCAAGTCTCCTTGGCCTGATGCAACACTTTTAACCACTACATTGTACTTGAGTGTTATGAAACTAGAGAAAATCCAGTAATCCCAACGCTGAACAGTCTATGTATGTTTCAAAAGCCAGGTTTGGGGAAGAGTTTGTGAGTCTGAGGGCCACATTCTCTTCTGGACAAGTTTCCGAGGGCCACTTGCCAGTGGTAGGTGGTGCCATGGAGAGAAATGGGCAGAGCAACAGGTGTGAATTTGACCTTTTTGCAGAAGGCTAGTTTCTACACATACACGACCCTCTCTGTCCTTCTTCCAGGCAAGGAATTAGCAGAATTATCAGAGTTTCAGCAGGGCCAGTGGCCAGGAATGGGGTTTGGCTGGAGAGAGTCCCAGGGGCCGCATAAAGAGGCTTGGAAGACTGCATTCCACCCCAGGCCTGAGGTCTCCCACCTCTGACATATACTAATAGACTACAAATGTGCCAGAGAGCCATACCGTATCCAAGGTTTTTTAAATTTAACATCTGGTCATGCCCTAAGGGCTACTGCTAGAAAGTTGACAACATACTGCACATCTTATATTGCATTTATTCTGAGGATAAAAAGGCTCTTGTTTGTTTCGTAGCTCTTTTTCTCCCTGACATCTTTTGCAAGCTATGTGCTCTCCCAAGGAAATTGCATATACTTCGATATACACAGCTAAAACTCTTCAGAACACATACAGACCAGTTAATTAAAGAACCAGTGCCCTATTGAAGCCATGCCTGGATTGGGGGGGGGGCTTAATAAGGCTTTAATAGGTGCTGTACATCTTGACACATGTAACCAGCCATAGGTGGCATAAGACGCTTCAATCCAGAAGAAGCGGCGGGGGGGGATGATCGATAGTTATTTATTAAAGGTGGTATAGCTACCTTGTTAATTTTAAATTAAAGGCCTAGCTGGGAGATTGACAAGGCTTGATTTAAAGTATTAAAGAGTTAGCTGGCACACTATGTGCCAGGAATCTTAAAAAACTGCTTATCTTAGCCCATTGTCGGCTGCCGAGCCTTGCATCTGGGGCCTTTGAAACACCTGCAACTTCTCTGATGTGCTGACTAAGGCCCGGGTGCCAGTGTTTCCCGAGGAAATAAAAAGCATTAAAGACCCAGCAGAAGGTTCCCTATAAATTATAAATCAGAACTATATTGCTGGGGCCATCAGAGTCTGTGGCAGTGAAAGGGAGGAGGGGCGGAAGGTGGCAGCTTGCTGTGGCTGCCTGCCTGAATTTAAGAGCGTATTCAAAAGGTGTGTTTTGTTTTTTCTGCTTACATGTAAGCAGCGATGCCTGGTGATACTAGCTGTGATGCTATAGTGATGCTATGAAAATAAAGGGAAATGGAGCGAGGTGGAAAATAGGAGCCATGGCAGGACTGCTAGGGGGTAAAACTAAGAACCTAGGCTGCCCCGAGTGGTGAGTAGGGCTGTAAGAAGGCATCGCTTTCCATTCCACACTATAATTGTTGCACGCAGTGCTGTCTCCGTTCCCCTGCAATTCGCCTTTGGCCCAAAAAACTATGCTGTTTGCCTGTGGTGAAATTGTATAAGGTATGTAATGTACATAATTAATTAATTATGGCATCATTACCTTATTCCATCCCATTCATTTCCATGCAAAGAAATGCAATGGAAATGGGAGGGGACCTAATCAATTATGTATAATTTGCAGATTGAAAGCAGCAAGGACAGCGAATGCCAGTCATATTCACTGGGCTGAGTTCCCCTCCAGACATGGAACAAATAAGTGAACATTGACAATTCCCACCCCTGTTTGTGTTTTTGTTGGAACTAACATCCCTAGTGATAAGACAATTGGAGCTGCAGTTTGAAGACTTTTTGGGGTCCATTATCCTCTCTGTCTCCAGGGTGACTCTGCTGGAGACTGAACCTGGGCTGTGACCTCCTGCATGCCAGGTAGATGCTCTACTGTTGAATTATGGTACTTCCCAGCCCGTGGAGCAGTGTTTTAACCCAAAAAGGGCAAATCATGGCTCAGGGGGGCGATCTTGATTGGGAAAATGGCACAGAGGGAAAGGGTTAATATATCTCCTCTACTAAGCCTCTGCTCTGATTAAATTTGCAGTCCTTCTGGCTGTTTTTCATTTATTAAAAAAAAATCAGGAAATCCAATCCTGTGTAATGTGTTGCTGGGCCCTGGAAAATTTGTCTGCCTGCCATTCAAGGATAATGCTGCCAACCTTTGAATCTCTGTGTCTAACAAGCTCAGGGCTTCTGAATCCTGCCGCGTGGAGGCACTAAGCCACCTATGCAGCCAGTGGAGGCTGGTGGCTCCAATGTCAGTGGAGCAGTGAATCCACTCCAGGTTTTAGTCCGAACTTTCAAGGAGATGCCCAAGGTGTTCAGCTCCTTGAAAGTTCAGACTAAAACTAGGAGTGGATTCACTGCCCCACTGATATCGGAGCCACTTTATGCAGGCCTGCATTTTTATTGCTTGTATAGTATATAGAGGTGCCCAAAACTGAGATTTGGTTTTCACCTCCTTATTGGGGACAATTAAAATGTCTCTGTGTGAATAACATTACTTGAATAAGCTCAGCATTCCTCTAGGAGAAAAAGAAAAGGTGGTCCTTAACTGCCGCTGTTTATCCCTCTTATGTTCTCTTCATTATATGCAAGTTCAAATGTAGATGGCAGTCACCTGGGTCCATTAATAGAAAATAAAGATCACGGCTAGAGGTGCCAATTGCTTCCCGCCTTCCTCCACACACAGAGAGAGACTTTTGCATGCTGTGCATACATGGGTATTCCATGTGTGTGTTTCAATGTATTTCATTTTCTTTTTGATCTGGTAAAAGCAATCAGTACAGAAACAGCCTGCAGCACAGGGGAAGCATCCCCTTGTTGAAATTGCCCAGCAGAAGACAAGGAAACCCAGATTTCCCCGCTGCTTCAGATAAGGAATGTTCACAGCCTGTCCCTTTATTTGCATGGACATTTCCACATTCATTCTCCTCCTTTTCCCCGCTACCACCATCCTATGAAAAAAGTAGCTATTAAAAGTATAGGAATGCCTGATTCTGATTCAAACTGGACTCATCAGTAATGCACATTTAATCGAGAGTGGGGATGGAGGAGAAACTTGATTCAGTGCACATTTAAGACAAACTTGTGTAATGTGCACTTTCCAAAACAACACACAAACCAAACCACAGCCATCTTTCAAAATTCACTCTTCTCCAAATTTTGAAATGCAGTTCTGCAGCCAAGTAAGGTTTACAAAAATGCATATGCTACGGTAAAACATGCATACATGCATATATTAATGAAAATAACATATAAAAATACAATATATTAAATTCTTTGCAAGAGTAGGTTCATTAGGTAAAAATGCTTAAAATGTGTATATTAGGAGAAATTCACAATAAAATGCTGATGAATTTTCATGAGGACTTTTTTTTAAAATCACAAACTGATGTGCATGTGTGAAGACCTGAGCTTGAGACTGAAAACAGAGAGACCAACATTGACAGTTTCACCCATGCTTAATCAAGAGTGATGCGGTGCTGATGGACATACTCGCTCATATCCACATCCCAATGCATTTTCTGGTGTGTATTCAGCCTCATCATTCTTCCCCATCCACCTGGCTTGCACAAACATTTGTGCTTCAGTTTCCTGACTAATTCCCCCTCCACCCCAAAAAATGGGAGGCGGAAGAATTGGATGGAATCAGACATAAGGAAAGCTTGGGATAATGGTCTGAGCCAGTGGAATAGCTATACCCACGCTGGAAATCCAACCTGGCAGAGTGCCACAGTTTTCCCACTCCAAATAAATTCTGGATTTTCAGTTTGTGGAAAAAGGTATGAATAAAAAAACAAAATCTGGGATGGAGGAAAGGCTGTCGGGTTTAAATGAGAGAACTGTGGTGGAGAAGTATTGTTTGTGATTTTTCCCTACCTTCTCTACCATCTGAGTACATGTTGGCCATGGGACAGTGTTCGTCCAGTGTTTATCTCAGCAGTTGCAGGCTATGGCAGGATAAGTGCATGTAGGCTACTTTAGTGTGCTCAGTTCAGTCTGTGTAACAGTCTTTGCAGTGTCATGTCCAAAGCTGACTTAGGAAGGATCCAGAAAATTATACCAATGTGCACATAATCACTTTTCCCTGGGATGCTACCTCTTGGTGCAAATCGTTTTACATTGACATAGTTGTGTCGTTGGACAAACCTGCCTAGAATTCAGCCCAATCCTCATAATGCATTGCCCTCAGAAGTAAGCCCCATTCGGTTCCATTTTCCCTCTCTTCGCCTGGTCTAGGAGAAATCCTGCTGTAGGCCTGTGCTTGGAGCCCTGCCAGGAAGCTGTATATAACCCTGTTTAAAAAATATGTTAAGTTAATAACACCTGCATGGAGTCACAGTTCAACTGAAGATGGCACATTACCCATGTGTCTTTCTGGTCCATGCTAACTATCAGGTTTTGTGCACATACGGCTTTGTGTTCATCACAGAGCCCTCTTGATTCTTTCAAATAGCCATTGAGATGTCAGCCAGTGCTAGCCACTTTTGCTCTTTTTCATAAACTCCTTTTTTTCCCCCATGCAGGCACTGGGTTTATTTCAGGAAGTAGTTCAAGAAGCTGTGTATGGATCAAATTAGCCAAACCACCATGATGGCTTTAATCAAATTAAAATGACATCTGAACGACAGCTGGAAATAAGTGAATAATATCATTGAAACACCAAGGGGTGGTTTGCTCACAGCTTCTAAAAAGTAGTAAATATGATGTCTGATAGAAGCCTCGGGGAGGAACCCAGAGCTAACCAAAAGCCACAGTTGTGTCAAATATATCTGATAGCCAGCAGCTCTGCATGCATTTCAAACCACTGTTGAGATTTGGGATTTATTTTTCACTTTCCCCAAAGTTCTGCTAGAGGCAGTGTTTTATGTGGCTGGGGTTTACATGATGAATTCATTCCCCTCCCCATTTATTTAAGATAGTTATACAAACAAACCAGGATCAGGTAAATAAGCAGATATAATTTAACAGCTTTTGGGACCCTGGAGGTGCTAAACTATTGCAGATTAAACTCTTATCCTCCTTACCATGCAGCTCTCCAGAGCAACTGTATTTTACATGCTGACCCTGTTTAGTTTGTCCTATTCAAGATCATCATTAAGCAAACAACCTTGTGGCTCTGTGGGTGTTTGTAGTATTAGTCCCTCGACTTTGATTGTGTGTTCTGTGCATAAAGGGGAGTTCCCTGAATAGGGTTCAGTAAATGTCTCTTAGATGCAATGACATTTTTTGCACAGTGGTTATTTTATACGTCAAGGATGGGAAGCCTGTGGACTGCAACTCCCATCACCCCTGATCATTGGGTAAACTGGTTGGGGCTGATGGGAGTTGCAGTTCAACAACATCTGGAGGACTACAAGCTCCCCTTCCCTACTATGCATAGAGTGAGAGATCTGTTCTTATGCATATTTATTCAGAAGTATGTCAGTTCAGTTGGACTTGCACATGTTGTACTAGGTGTCTAGTGCAAAAACCCCTGAACCTATTTGTCTGCAATTTGGCTGTTTTCTCACCCAGGGCCACATCACCCCAAAACTAATGGCAGATCTTGTGGGGAAATCATGGCAGATTTCATTCTGAAATTTGGCATGAATCATGCCCTCAGATGGAGCAACATTGCCTGCATGTTCCATCTGCATCTGTCCCAAACAAAAGGTTATGTTTCTTTTAAAAAAAAAAGTTTAGAAGGTGTTCAGCACAATCCCCCCAAAAAAACCTAATTCCCCAGTATTTTGGCAGGCATTATCAATATTCAGTGGGCTACCGCACCTGAAAATTTTATCCACTTCTCTTCTGTCAAAAGGATAAAAAATGGCAGAATCATTTTTTAATTTCTCAACAGTGAGGTGGAAGGAAATGGAGCAGATCACAAATATGTAATAACTGTCCTTGAGGGAAAACAAGAGGTGCTATCCTTCTGAAATTAGAAAGAATTTGTGCCCATAGAAGGGGCAACCTTGCCTGCAAATTCTATCGAATTCTGGCAAAATAAATAAATAAAAAATAAGCTACAGACTCTTCTTTTTTGGGGGAAGTTGCATTTAGACATCTCTGCCCCCAAAGCCCCTCAAACTATTTGCCTATAATTCGGCAGGATTTATCCACTCTGGAACAGCTGCTGCGACTGCAAATTTCATCTACTCCTATCAAAAAGGGAGGGATAGCCCATTTCCCAAAAGTGAAGGTATATGTAGTGGTGGTGGGGAGCAGCCTAAAAAGCTCCTCAGACTTAGGCAGGGTCTTCTCCAAAGTTCCAGACTGAGATCCTAATCCAATCTGTGAACACTGCACAATCCTACCACAAACTCTAGCCTATAAGATATCCATCTGCTCTTAATTTTTGCAGACTTTTCCCCCTGCTCAAGTCAAGTTCAACCAATATCAAATTTACACTTCTAGATGAATAACCTCTATCTTTTCTATGCCTGTTCTCAAACACATCAAATTGCAACTGGGATTGAGAGTATTTTGCCTTGAGGACATCTCTGCTAGTAATTAATAAGAGCAGTGATGAACGACACTAATTGTGTTGACGACTATGGCCATGAATTACTACTGTTACAATTATGGGAGTCATTATTATTATTGTGAGGAGGACTTGCCAGGTAAGGGGAATGTGGCCCAGGCAGTTAATGGCTGCGCCTTGTTCCAGTCCTCCCCACACCCACAGGTTTGTTGGTTGCCCTATCAGCCAGCTCTCAGGCCTCCAGATGCTGCTGCTAAATGCCAGATTGGTGCATAATAAGATATCCCTCATTCACGATTTAATTGTGGATGAGGCAGCCAATCTGGCATGTATAACCGAGACCTGGGTGGGTGAGCATGGGGGAGTCAGTCGCTCCCAGCTATGTCCACCAGGGTACCTGGTCCAGCATCAGGGTAGACCTGAGGGTTGGGGAGGGGGGTTGCTGTGGTCTATAGGAGCTCCATCTTCCTCTGCAAGCACCCTGTCCATGTGACTACTGGTCTGGAGTGTTTGCACCTTATGTTGGGTCAGCGGGACAGAGTGGGGATTCTGTTGGTGTACCGCTGCACAACGGACTCCCTAGCTGAGCTGACGGAGGTGGTCTCGGGTGTACTGTTGAGATCCCCCAGACTGTTGGTTCTGGGGGATATCAACATCCATGCCAAGGCCGCCTTATCCAGGGTGGCTCAGGATTTCATGGTCTCCATGACAACTATGGGACTGTCCCAATATGCCATTGGCCCAACACATGTAGCAGGGCATACTCTAGATTTGGTTTTTGCATCTGGACATGGAGTTGGTGATCTGAATGTGGGGGGCCTTACATCAGTCCCTTTGTCATGGACAGATCACTGCTTGCTGAAGTTTAGACTTACAGCGGCTTTTCCCCTCTGCAAGGGTGGTGGACCTATTAAGTTGGTCCACCCCCAGAGACTAATGGATCCGGATGGTTTTCAAAGGGCTCTGGGGAGTTTTCTGGCTGATAGGGCTGGCGATCCTGTCGAAACCCTGGTTGAACTGTGGAATACAGAAATGACCCGGGCAGTTGACATGATTGCTCCTGAGCACCCTCTCCTGTGTAGAGCTCATACAGCTCCATGGTATACCCCAGAGCTGAGAGCGATGAAACAATATCGGAGACGGCTTGAGTACAGATGGAGGTGAACTCCTAGTGGATGCAATTATACACTGTTAAGTGCCTATGGTAAGCTGTATTTAGGGGCAGTGAGGGCAGCAAAAAAAAATATTTTGCTGCCACTATCAAATCATCAATCTGCCGCCCAGCGGAGCTCTTCAGAATTGTCCGGAGGCTATTACACTCTGGCCCCAGGGACATGGTAGAATCATCTGAGGCCTGCTGTAATGAATCTGCTAGGCACTTCCAGGACAAAATATTTAGCATCCTCCAGGACTTAGACTCCAGTGTTACAGCAGGTGAATCAAGCAAGGTATCCAGAGCACAGCCTTGTCCCGATTTCTTGGATGACTTTCAATTGGTGCAGCTTGAGGACGTTGACAAGGTGCTTGGACAGGTTCGTGCAACCACTTCTGTGCTGGATCCTTGCCCTTCTTGGCTAATAAAAGCTAGCAGGGATAGAACAGCTGGCTGGGCCAGGGAAGTGATTAATGCCTCTCTGCGAGAGGGGGTGGTCCCTGGCTGCCTGAAAGAGGCAGTAGTGAGACCACTCCTGAAGAGGCCCTCCCTGGACCCAGAAAATCTTAATAACTATACGCCAGTAGCAAGTGTTCCATTCCTGGGCAAGGTCCCCTGGTTGCAGGCCAGCTCCAGACACTCTTGGATGAGACCGATTCTGGATTGATTTCAGTCGGGTTTCAGGCCTGGTTTTGGCACGGAAACAGCCTTGGTTGCCCTGTATGATGATCTTTGTCGGGAGAGAGACAGGGGGAGTGTGACTCTGTTGATTCTCCTTGATCTCTCAGCGGCTTTCGATACCATCAACTATGGTATCCTTCTGGGGAGACTAGCTGAGTTGGGAGTGGGAGGTACTGCATTGCAGTGGTTCCACTCCTACTTGGCAGGTCGCCTCCAGAAGGTAGTGCTTGGGGAGCATTACTCGGCACCCTGGACTCTCCAGTATGCGGTTCCGCAGGGGTCAGTTCTGTCCCCCATGCTGTTCAACATCTACATGAAACTGTTGGGTGCAGTCATCCGGAGCTCTGAAGTACATTGCCATCAGTATGCTGATGACACGCAGCTCTATTTTTCCTTTTCATCTTCTTCAGGTGAGGCTGTCAATGTGCTGAACCGGTGCCTGGCTGCGACAATGGACTGGATGAGGGCTAATAACCTGAGGCTCAATCCAGGCAAGACTGAGATGCTGCTAGTGGGTGGTTCTTCTGACTGGATGGTGGATGTCCAACCTGTTCTGGATGGGGTTGCACTCCCCCTGAAGGAGCAGGTTCGTAGCTTGGGGGTTCTCCTAGAATCATCTCTGTCACTTGAGGCTCAGGTAGCCTCAGTGGCACAGAGTGCCTTCTACCAACTTCGGTTGGTGGCTCAACTACATCCCTATCTGGACAGGGATAACCTGGCTTCAGTTGTCCATGCTCTGGTAACCTCCAAATTAGATTAGTGCAATGCACTCTACCTGGGGCTGCCTTTGAAGACGGTTCAGAAACTGCAGATTGTGCAAAATGCAGCGGCCAGATTGGTAACAGGGACCAGATGGTCTGAACATATAAAACCAATTCTGGCCCGCTTGCATTGGCTGCTTGTATATTTCTGAGCTCAATTCAAGGTGCTGGTTTTAACCTATAAAGCCTTACATGGCTTGGGACCACAATACCTGATGGAAAGCCTCTCCTCATATGAACCCACCCATACACTACATTCAAGATCAAAGTCCCTCCTCCGGATGCCTACTCGGAGGGAAGCTGGGAGTCTGGCAACAAGGGAGAGGGCCTTCTCAGTGGTGGCCCCCAAATTATGGAATGATCTCGCTGACGAGGTGCACCTGGCACCAACACTGTTATCTTTTTGGCACCAGGTCAAGACTTTCCTCTTCTCCCAGGCATTTTAGCATGTGTTTAAAATTGTTTTTATTCTGTTTTAAATTTTAAAATTGTGTTTTAAATTGTATATTTGTTTTAATGTTTTTGATTGCTGTAAACCGCCCAGAGAGCTTCAGCTATGGGGTGGTATACAAGTGCAATCAATCAATCAATCAATCAATCAGGAGTTTTGGAGTGTGTTGTCATCAGTATGCTGATGACACGCAACTCTATTTCTCCTTTTCATCTTCTTCAGGTGAGTCTGTTGATGTGCTGAACCGTTGCCTGACCGCGATAATGGACTGGATGAGAGCTAATAAACTGAGACTCAATCCAGACAAGACTGAGACACTGTTGGTGAACGCCTTCCCCGCTCAGATGGTGGAAGTGCATCCTGTTCTGGATGGGGTTACACTCCCCCTGAAAGAACAGGTCCGTAGTTTGGGGGTCCTTTTTGACCCTTCCTTGTCTCTTGAGGCTCAAGTGGCCTCGGTGGCACGGAACGCGTTTTACCATCTCCGTTTGGTAGCCCAACTAGGCCCCTATCTGGATGGCAACGACCTCGCCTCAGTTGTTCATGCTCTGGTAACTTCAAGATTGGATTACTGTAATGCTCTCTACATAGGGCTGCCCTTGAAAACAGTTCGGAAGCTTCAGCTAGTGCAGAATGCGGCAGCTAGACTATTGACGAGGACCAGTCGGTCTTCGCACATAACTCCTGTTCTGGCTCGCCTGCACTGGCTACCTATTTGCTTCCGGGTGAGATTCAAGGTGCTGGTTATGACCTATAAAGCCTTACATGGCGTGGGACCGCAATACCTGGTGGAACGCCTCTCCCACTATGAACCTACCCGCTCACTTTGTTCAGCATCTAAGGCCCTCCTCCGGGTACCAACCCATCGTGAAGCCCGGAGGGTGGTTACTAGATCTAGGGCCTTTTCTGTGGTGGCCCCCGAGTTGTGGAATAGCCTCCCCGAAGAGGTACGCCTGGCGCCTACATTATTATCTTTCCGGCACCAGGTAAAGACCTTCTTATGCTCCCATGCATTTTAATCATTTTAATCTTTTTATCTTTTTAATCTTGTAATACTAATCCTTTTATCATCTTATATTTTGTTTAATTGTATTTTGTTTTCATTGTGTCTTATATGTTTTGTGATTTTATTATTATGATGTATGTATTTTATCCTATTCTGTTTACCGCCCTGAGAGCTACTTGCTATGGGCGGTATATAAATGCAACAAAATAAATAAATAAATAAATAAATAAATAAATAAATAAATATTACAGCAAATCACCAATATTGTTATCCTCACTGTAAAGTTCAGGAAAGGGAATCTGGACACAGAGGAGAGAGGTCTAGTCCAAGAGCCCCAAGAGGGCTGCCTATATTAATAGCTGAGGAGCTCAGCTTAACCTGCTTATAGAGTTAAGCTAAAATTGGATAGCATATATAATTGTATGACAGATTCAGACGTGAGAAAAGCAAAAAAGAAATCATTTTTTTAAGGAGAATATACAGTACTGGGTTGCATCGATGTTGCAGACTGACCTGAATAACATATCCTCAAAATGTGCTTGGTTATTGCCTCAACAAAAAGAAGACCACAGTGGAGAAGATTGTGATCGGGTGACTTGTGTGTCCACTTGGTTGAGTGGTTTTGTCTGGCTGAAATGTGTTCCTGAACTGTGATCATCCCTTTTGCTTTCCCGGATGGAGAATGGTGAGATGTGTGTATAGAAACCTATGATGCTTGTGTGTGTTGAATGTAGCCTTATTGTATGACAAGAAAAAAGTCTATATTCAGTCCATTGCACTGTCCACTCTTGCCTCTAACCAGTGGAGACTGCTGGCTGAAGCACCTTGGACAGCTCCTTAAAAGTTCCCATCCCTGTGCTAGAGACAAGATGCATCCATTTTCCTCACTCAGACATTTCACTTCTGGGACTCTGGGGAGAGAGTTGAAAGGTAAAGGACCTTTGGGCCTTTGGAACTCCCTTCCTTAGGAAACAGTCATGGTCCCATCACTGGTCCCAAACTGAAAGACATTTTTATTCCAGTGTGTGCTTGGTTAATTTGCATGTGCTCTACTTTATTTTATATTTATTGCTGCTTATAAATTAGTGGGTATTGTATTGTTGTCAACAATGATGATATCTTTGTAAACTGTCTTGTGTGGGCAGCGCACTGTGAAAGGCAGATTAGAAATCTAAGGAAGGGAGGGAGAGAGGAATAAAGCAAGCAAGCAAACAGGATACTGGGAATCACAAGCAGGGAGAGCGCTGTTGCTTTCAGGTCTTCCTTGTGAGCTGCCCAGAAGAATTTGATTGGCTGCTGTGAGAACAGGATGCTGGACTAGATGGCCCTTTGGCCTGATTGGCTTATTTTCTTAAGAAAGAACAAAGAAAGATCCAACAACTAGCAATATTTTCAGAAGGCACTCTTGTCATCTGCTCCAAAAGCAACAATAGGGAGGAGACAGAAACAGTGATTTACCGGGGACAGGTTCCATACAATAGAGCAGGGGTTGCCATTGAATGACCCTGCAGATGTTTGGGGCTTTAACTCCCAACAGTCCCATCTAGGGACGGGGGAGAATATCCACCAAATCAGACCTGGCACCAGATTCCAGCTGAATTTGATAGTTCACCATTCTTTTGGACCGGCACCTATTTCTCGCTGTGGGCCATGGCTGTAATGGGCATGGGTTTGGGGGCCATGGCTGCAATTGGCAAGAATTTATTCTTTCAAACTTTCCCTCCTATTTTACCTTGAGTTATTTTCGTAACGCTCCATAAATGGTGCATTTCCATTCAGAAGCCAGCATTTCATGCCCTTGTGACCTCCGTCACTTGTCAGTCAACTGCTCGCCAAGCCCTGGCCATTGCTAACAAGGAAGAGCAGTTTCAGTTAGCCAATTTAAAACCACATTTCATCATATTTGCAAATACCCATGCCGTGAAGCCTCCTGGGTTCATTCTTTAGCCCCATTTTCTCTGCTCTCATGTTCTCTCACTTCCCAAATTTTAGGAACCTAGTATTTAAAAGAAATGTTCCCAAGGTAGCCAATTTTGAATCTAGATCATCCTAAGGGTAACCCATTCATAAGCCTGATCCCATTTGGTTCCAACTGGGTAACCTCTGAGGCTTTTGCTTTGGAATCTGGAAAGCACTTGTTGCAAGAGGAATGGGAAACTGTTCCCCTCTTCCCAGAGGGTCCTTTGGAATCCATCCTTCTTTGGTAAAGAACTGATGAACAAACACATATACAGACATTTAACATACATTATAATACCCTGAGACCTCCATGGCTCCTGACATTGATAACTACATAGCCACCAAAAAAATTAAAATAAACTGCAGATCGAATCACCCAAAAACACGCACAGCAGATCGAATCGGCAAGTGCGAGAGCAAGTGGGAACAAAAAAAATGGTGGATCAGGATTAAACAACGGACTATCAGAATGCAAGCAGATCGGAACCATGCAGCGAACCCCATCCCTAGTCCCATCCAACATGCTCAATAATCAGGAAAGATGGGAGTTGTAGTCCACAACATCTGAAGGGCCCCATTTTGGATGCTCCTGAAATAGAGTGGTTTCCTTATGAAGCAGGAAGTACTGGAGTATGTGCAACTGTGGCTGCTTTCACACATGGGGCTTATTGCATCAGCTTTGCAGATTAAAATAGTAGTGCCTCTGTTCCAGTTTCTAAAATTCCTTTCGTACTGCAGTACCTGTTGCATTAAGGAACTGTGGCTCTTTCAGCTGATATACCAGCATTTCATGCAAATATTGTTCACGCTGCTGCAACATACAGCGTCTTCTTTTCATCTCTCTCCTGTTATACACATGCGCACTGTTGTGCCCCCATAATTCACTGCATGAGTTAGCATGGGTGCTTTTCCTCCTCCATTTCCGCTGGTGTATGCCAATATATTGGTAGTTCCTCAGCTACAGTGCAGTTGAGCTTCTAAAAAAATGAAAATGTGTTTCTAATTTTATTAAAGCTCATTCAGCTCTATCTCCAAGTGTTGATTGTTGTTTTAAAAATGACAGTCCAAAACAGATTAATCCACACGAGGAGGCGGAGAGAGAAATGGAGAAAGGGGAAGCTGCTATCCACGCCTATGCCAGAATACTAGTACAATTTTCATCAGGCAAAAAAAAAAAGGCAAAAAAAATTGATGCAGGAGGAAGGGTAGGAGCAAATTGCATGCCAGGATGCCTGTCATATGAGTTGCTCCAACTAGCACAAAACTCCCACAGTTTTCCAGGTTCCTAAGCTTGCAAACAGATTCTTTCTGGAATTGTTTATCATGGAAATGAGTGCTAAACTTCTGCTATATCCTACTACATTTCTGGAACTAGCTTTTACCTTGTGTGAAAGATCAAATAAAATACACAAATCATCAGGTAAGAAATTGTCAGATGCAGTGTGAAAACAGCCTGTGAGAGCATTCTGTGTCCAGTACCCTGCATCTTGCAGAGCATCTATGGTGGTAAAATGTGCAGAAGTTTAGGCTCTATTCCAGTGATGGGGAACCATTTTTGGCCTGAGGGTTGCATTCCCCAATGGGCAACCTTTTTGGGGCTACAGTGGGTGAGGCAAGAGATGCGGTGATCATCTTTGTACAGTAGGCTACAGCCCAGCACACCAAAATCAACCGTTTCTGCATGTACTTCTCTCTATCCTGGTAAGTATTACTATAGTTCAAGGACACTTTGCAGCTGGGCATAAAACACAGAAGTAGGAGGTGGAGTGAGGGATAGGAATGGGGGGAGAAATTTGATTCATTTCGTATTTAAAGCAGAATCTGTGAAATTTCCACTTTCTGAAACAAAATGAGAACCAAAACACACCCATCCTTTGAAATTTGCACTTACCTAAATTTTGTGATATACTGTAGTCCTCCAACCAACCAGAGTTTACCAAAATGCATATATTAGGGGGAGTGTGTGCATAAAAATGAATATATTATTGAAAATAACTTACAAAAGCGCATTAAATTGCTTGCAAAAATGTGTACATTAGTCAAAAACTGCATACAAAATTGTGTTTATTAGAAGAAATATGTGCTGAAATGCTGAAGAATTTTCAGGAGGATCTTTTTTAAAACATTGGGCAGAAATGTGGAGAACTGAATTTACGATTGGAAAAATGAGCAACTAAAAGAACTAAATCAACATATCCTTCTATCCTTACTGAGAGGTGTGGCCTGTGGAGGAGGCATGGCCTGTGGAGTGCCTTGAGAGCCAGATAGAGAGGTCTGGAGGGATACATTTGATCCTCAGGCCTGAGATTCCCCACCCCTGTTCTATTCTGACCTTCAGCTGAATGCATGAAGGTCAGGATTGGGGACTGTTGATGTGATCCTGATTCCGAGGCTAAAATTGCAGTTGTGGCTATGTAAGTCTGAACCTTCTTGCCCTTGAGGTAATGCCTTGCTGAATTTTCAATATGTCAAAACAACAACAGCAGTAACAAGAACCCTACAATCTGGCCTTTCTGAACATCACCGCCCTACCAGAACTAAAGTCCCCAAGAAGGCTTTATCTCTCATTAATTCACCCCATGAAATGACATTGCTCTGGCTATAAGTCTCTCTACAAGCATCTCAAGTGCGAAAGATCATAGCGGGGAGCGTAAATTACATTTATAAAAGGAAGCGGCCTCCTTCAGCCCTTAAGTAGTGACCCATTCAGTGAGCCAACAAAAGTTGATCACTTGGCAGATGTTGAAACCTAATGTTTGCTTGTATGATGGAAGTATACAGTATTTTGTACTAAAAGATGCCCTTGGGAGAAGGCTGTTTTCTGAGTAAAATTATGAAAATTAACATGGCATCATAGGTCAAGTGGAAGTTTGCCACTTCCTAGGTTTCTTTCCCTAAAATAGAGTTGTATTCCGATTTTATTCTTGGGTTTCCCATCATCAAGGCTGCCTTAGAGCAAGGCAGATCATTGGTCCATCTAGTTCAGTATTGCCTAGCATGACAGGGGTCATGAAACTGAAGGTTTCAGACAAGAGTCTTTCCTAACTGTACGTACCTGCTTTGGACCAAGCCTGAGACCTTCACAGAATGTATGTGTTTTGCCCCTGAGCGATGACCCTTCTCCAACCTGCCTACATCAGAGGTGGGGGACCTGTTTCAGCCAACGGCTGCATTCCCTTCTGGGCAATCTTTGAGGCCCACATGCTAGTTGTGGTGGGGCCAGAGGCAAAAAGTAGATGGAGCAACAAATATTTTACCTTTGTGCAGTCAGCTAGTTTCTACACGTATTTACGCACTCCTGTCTATCCTCCATCCAGCTAAGCAAGAGGCATTATCAGAGTTCAAGGACACATTCTACACATGCAACAACATTTAGGGTGCAGAGAAGGGTTACTGAGGGATGTGGTCTAGGAAAAGGGCAAGATAGAGAGGCCAAGAGGGCCATATTTGGGTTGCGGCCTGAGGTTTCCCACTCTTCACCTAGGTGATACCTTCCTTGCACTTTCACAGGTTGCAAATGTTGCCTCGGTTATCTGATGAGGTATGAACATATGGTAAAATACTCCTCCTCATGTGCACCAGTGCCCCAGACGACTAGCTCCTCATGAGGTTGCATCATATTACAAGGTACAAGTGAGGGAGAGTAAATGAATATGGTGGTGTGAGTTGGATGCCATTGCCTGGAAAGTACCATCTGCTTAGAATTGTCTCCCAGAGCATCCTTGGGGTACCAAATCTCTCTTCCTTCAATCCCCAGATCAAAGCTCACAACCCCCCCCCCCAAAAATCCTACAGCTTAACCCAGTGGAGACTGAGGCTCCAATGCCAGCTGCTTTCAGCACCTTGGGCAGCTCTTTGAAAGTTCAGACTAAAACCTGGAGTGGATTCACTGCCCCACCAACATCGAAGCCACCAGTCTCCACTGCTTAACCCCCTAGTCATCTCTCACTAAAAATAATGCCTAAGTACAGTTGCACATATTCATCCCCTGTCAACCTTCCCCCTCCCTTCCTTTTTACAAATGAGTCATTCTTATCTGTTATCTGAGAAACTAGGGAGTCTCGTTGGTAGAATCTCACTTCCACCCAAAAGATTCCTCTCTCTAACCCTGTTTGTAAAACTCAGTGTCTGAATGCAGACATACATATGCTGTAGACCAGGGGTAGCTAGCCTGTGTCCAGATGTTGCTGAACTACAACTCACAGCATCCCTGACCATTGATCATGCTGGCTGGCTGGGCTGATGGGAGTTGTAGTTCAAGCACCCCACCCCTGCTATAGGCTACTGGCCGCTGGTGAAGTTGTACCTTGCTGTGGAGGGCACAGCACCTGGTAAATGGTCATTTGCATTCATGCAAAGACAGCACAAGGTGTCACAATGAAAAGTCAGTTTTAAAACAACAGGAAGAATTGCATGAGCAAATCGACCCAGGAGAGGGAAGTGATCTAAACTGTCTCAATAAATGCAATTACTCTGATGTTTGTGGGAGGAACTGGCAGGCGGGTGAAAGCTTTACAGAATTCTTTACTCTGGAGTAGTGCCTTTGAAGTCAATGGGATTACTCCTAATGAGATAATTTGCATCTTGTTGCCTGCAGAGCATTCTTGAAGCCATCAGCAAGTGCATCATAAATCCCATTGAGGCAAATGTGATTTATGAGGCTGAGAGGAGCTTTGGAGTGTCTGCTTTGCTTCACTCCAATCAATCAAATCACTCCCTCCTTCCTCCCACATCTTTGCCACCACCTTGGAACACTAGAACCCAATCAGTGAGTGCTATCATTCTCAAGCATCAATCTATTGACTCTGAAACAGGCTGGGAACTAATGCTTTTAGTCTATCCAGTGGTAATGATCTTCACTATGACTTATTACATTTATACCTGCAGTGATGTTTTATTTCTCGCATTTAGATCCTGCCCATACTCCCAATGAGCTCTGTTTAGCATATATGCAAGTTATCTTCATTTTATGCTCATAACAACCCTATGAGATGGCTCAAGGAAAAAGGCTGTGATTTGATCAAGTAAGTTTCATAGATGAGTGGGGATGCAAACTCTTGTGGTCTAGGTCTTAGGCCCCATCAGCACTATATATTTATAACAATATTATACCACTTTAAACAGTCATGGCTCCCCCCAAAGAATCCTGGGAAGTGTAGTTTGTTAAGAATGCTGAGAGTTGTTAGGAGACCCCTATTCCTGTCATAGAGCTACAATTCCCAGAGTGGTTGATCAGTCAGTCCCTCTTCTCAGGGAACTCTAGGAGTTGTAGTTGTGTGTTGTAGTCAGATAAGAACTACTCAGAGTACACCAACTGAAGTTAATGAACCTAAGTTAGTCATGTCTATTAACTTCAATGGGTTTACTCTGAATAGGTCTAGCACTGAATACCACTTTCTGTGAGAGGAATAAGGGTCTCCTAACAACTCTCAGCATCCTTAATACATTTCCCAGGATTCTTTGGGGGAAGCCATAACTATTCAAGAAGTATGATACTGCTTTAAATGTATAGTGCAGATGGCACCTTACATTCTAACAATTATACCACACTTATGCCACATTGCACACTGCTTGCTTACCTTCCCTCCTATGCCACCTTGAGACGCCTGGAGGGAAGGCAGGATGTACTATGTACTGTGTGAAGAAGTACTTTTTTTTTACTGTCCTGAATCTTCCAACATTCAGCTTCAGACTGCACAGTGCAGCATACTGTGTTATGCATAGATTTGCCACTGCAGCACTTCAGAGTAACGCTAAGCTGTGTGTCTGGTTCAGAGTCAGGCTGGACCTGTGGGTGTCCATACTCAAATCCAGACAGAGTTAGTGTGTTCTCCATCCCAGGTCCCCTGAAACCAATGGCTTAAATAGATGGGATCTTGCACTGAAGCTTGAGGAGCAGAGGATCTTGCTTTGTTCATCTGGCAAGGCCAAGCTCCTATAACAGAGCTTGGAAAAGTTACTTTTTTGAACTACAATTCCCATCAGCCCAATCCAGTGGCCATGCTGGCTGGGGCTGATGGGAGTTGTAGTTCAAAAAAATAACTTTTCCAAGCTCTGTCCTATAATTTATACCACCTGCTAATCATGGAGATGGGTAAATCATCTTCCACATCTTGTGGCAAAAAAAAGGGGCTTTGAGTCCCAAGTGCATACAAGGCTCATCCACACAGCGTTTTAGTGTGTGTCTGGTGCTACTTACATCCCCTTGTAGTTTGCATGGTTCACATGATGTTGCAGGCAAGCAGAAGCTATGACACAGTTTTCCCCTTTAAATCCTTATTAACCCACTCTGCTGATAATGCAAAAGGAAAGGAAAAAAGTCTCAGCTGCGCTGCGCTCCTTCCTTGTAGGTGCTTTGCTTCAGTGTTTTTTTTAGTGGGTGGGCTCTCTTATGCCCCATCACCCGCTCTCTCTCTCTCTGCCACCTGCAAAAGCTGCCACAGCCACTGCCTACTTTGCCTTTCACCCCCTCCCTCCCATCAGCCTTTCACTCAGGCTTGCACAATGGAGAAGGGGGGGGTCTAGTCAGTTTCAATTTTTCTTGTCTATTGCACACCAAGGCGCTCTCCCGGCTTCAGCCTTGAACCGGAGGGAGTAAACATGTAAAATTAGAGGATGGGGCCACAAGGAAACAGCAACACTAATCCTTCCCAGAGGAACGCCTACTTGTGTGAATAGAAAACAGCAGATTGGAAGCTACCATTGAGCAAGAAATTTGGACCTTGAAAATCTATTACGATCGTAAAAGCAGCATCTTTAGTACGAAGTTAGGCTCCCGTGTGAATAAGTCCACAGTCCTATGTCACTCACTAGTCTATACCTATGGGGTCCTATGTAACTCACTATCCCCTTTGCCCTCAAAAAACCTTTTGCTCTTTTCATCTGGTTACCCTAGCAGTAGGGATGGGCAAATCTGTCGATTTCAGTTTCTCCCAGTTTCTAATTTTTTCCAATCTTAAATTCAATCCTCCGCATTTCCACATCAGTTTGCTGGTTATTTTCACTACCATATGCATTCTATTAACATAAGCATTGTTATGCAGACTTTACATTAGTATATGCATTTTTGTACACATCAGTTGCCTGGACAACTGCATTGCAAAATTCGGAGAAGTGTGAATTCCTAAGGATGGCTGTGTTTTGGTTCATGTATGGTTTTGGAATGTGTGAATTAGGTAGCTTTGCCTTTAAATGTGAATGGAATCAAATTTCTCCCCCATCCGTACCTAACAGGACTGATCCACATTTGCTGGGAAACAATTCCTGACCAAGACAGTTGGGAGACGGTCTTTACCCATAAGTCCTTGAACCTTATTTGCTGTGAAGGCAATGTATCCACAGCTTGAAATGGCTGTAGTACTGGACACCAGACATTTTAGGAACTCTAAGAAGTTCCCATACCTGAAGCAGAAAATATCCCCAGTCACAAGCAGACATTTTTAAGTCTGTCCTGGAAGTGAGAATACTTGTCCTGCCAGCCAGCCCGCCCATTTTCCTGCCTTTATTTATTTTGCTGAAAGTCTCTTTTTTATGCATTCTAAACTGTGCTGGGTGTTAAGGGCTTTTTTTCTTGCCCCTTATTCCTTATTTGATTTGGCCTCCAGAGCTCACCAAAGAGCATCAAACATTGTTTTAGTTCAAGCCTGTAGAAAAAGGAAGAAGATTAATAGATTTGTGCTGCTGCTGAGTCTGTGTGGGTATATATGTATTTGTGCGAGTGAGTGAGTGAGTGAGTCCGACTCTCTTTAAAACATTTTCCCTTTTGGAATCAAATCAGGAAGTGATTTTCAATGTTTTCTAATGTGGCAAAGAAAGTTCCCCATGGCCTGTGAAAAATATCTGTCAGAAATATTAATCCTCTCCCCAGCAAGCTAAAGTCCTGGGGGCTGCAAGATATTTCCATCACTTTACCAACCTTCCTGACCCTATTTACTTTCTATTGTTAAATGGTTTCCTTTTGATCTCCAAATTAATTTCTTGATGGAAAAGAAATATATGTGCGTGAGGGGCTCAGATGATGTTGTCTTCCAGCTAAGTTTTAATTATAATTTATTTAAACTAAGTCCCTGCCCCACCCGTTTTGAACTCAGTTCTGCCATTCTCAGTGGTGTTTTAATTTGTAATTTTAGCACATTTTATCTGAGCTGCAATCCTCTTCCTGTGAAATCAACAGAAGTTTTGCTACTGGCTTCAATAGGAGCTAGATTGCACTGTTTAGGGGTGTTCACACATTACATTCAATGAGTGTACAATCTGAGTACACAAAGATTTGAGCTTTACAGTTATTCACATGTAAAGTTCAACAAAGGCAGAATTTGTTGTCAACACAATGGTCAGCTGTGAAGGTGAGCCAAACAGACCAGAAGAGACTAGGCAGTGTGGCCCACCTTGAGAAGGTGGGACCAGGGGTGTAGTTGTCCAGGGTCCTAGGTGGATTGTAGACCCCTTACTCTTTTGAGAGCAGGTTCCCAGCTAGGTCCCTATGTATGCATCAATCAGTATGAAACATTAGCCATTAAGAAGAATCCTTGTCTTTTCATGTTGATTGGAGCCAGTATGAAAGGAGGTGAGTCGGCCACTGAGAAGACTCTTCGCAGTGGTTAACACATAGCCTCCCGTTTCATGCTGATTGGCTCCTAGGGACAACTGTAATAGTGGAGTGTGGACTCAGAGATTACATGAAGAGCAAGGGAGATGAGGGGAAGTGGGAAAGGGGGCATGGCTGCAAGGAGGCATGGTGTGACTATCATGAAGGGACTCTGCACTTCTGAATTTGCCACTACGCTACTGCGAGAGATGCTCAACTGGCCAGAGGATAAAGGCATGGTGGGCAGCTTATTTAGAGGAGGTTTCAAGCATGGAAGGAGCAAGGATGTACAGATACTTAGAGCACTGTGTAGGAGGAAGGAAAAGGCAGCAATTCTGGGGCTAGCTACCCTAGTGGAGAATCAAGGAGAGAAAGACTTAACTGAAGGATGGGAGAGCATAGTAACACAGCTAATGACAGAGGAATTAACAGAAAGGAAGTCTGCTTAAATAAACAGATCTTGGAAGGGCCTTCAGAAGGGCTCTAACTCATTTGAGCCCCCATCTGCACTATAACTTTGAAGCAGTATCATACCATGGCTCCCCCCGCCCCAAATCCTGGGAACTGTGGTTTTTAAGGGTGCTGTTAGAATACTCCTTTCCCCCTCACAGAGCTACAGTTCCCAAAGTGGTTTAACAACCAATCCCTCTTCCCAGGGAACTCTCAGCAGCCTTAAGAAACTACACTTCCCAGGATTCTTTGGGGGAAGCAATGGCTGTTTAAAGTAGTATGATACTACTTTGAATGTATAGTGCAGATGGGGCATGAGTGAAGAGCTTACCAGATATTTTCTGAAGGTAGGAGAACCCCTGGGCCTCTGACGAACCTCAGGATCCATAGTGGCAGGATGGAAGCTCTCACAGTGCACTTGATAGCTGAGGTGTACAAATCAAAAAGTGTGTTGCTCTTTCACACAAACACTTGTACTCCCATAGAGACAGTTTGCAGCTGTGCTCAGTGTAATGTGTGAACAAGCCTTTTGTGTTACCCAACTTGGGTTGTTGTGCTAGTCCTCCAATATGTGGTTGGGTTGCAACTCCCCAGAGTCCCAGCTAATCATACGAGATGATGGGAGTTGTAGTCCAACAACATCTGGAGGGCTACAGGTTTCCCAGCCCTGTGCTAGTTCGTCATTTTTTATGACAGAGTCATAAAAAAGGCAGAAAACCAAGGTCTGGTTCACCCGTGCATGACTGGAGCATCAAGCTGTGGGAAGCCATCACAGAGCTAACATACAACCACAACATCAACTTCAACACAGTGCTTTTTAATGTATTTATGTATGAATTAAATTTATATTCTGCCCTTCCTCCCAGAAGGAAGTCAAATCACTTAATGCATTTGTGAACCCTAGAAATTATGTGTCTTAAATTATTTGTTCCTCTAGACCAGTAATGTCTACTCTGAGACTGGCAGCAACTCTCTAGGATCTCAAGCACATCTGCTATCTGAACCTGTTAACAGGGGATTCCAGGAGTTGATGCTCAGATCTTCACCATACAAAGCATGGGCTCTGCCACAGAGTTTTGCACTGTTCACATAGCTTTAGTAGACAACACTGGGATAGACCATCAAGGCTGCTTTCAGACACGGGGCTTATTGCATTAGTTTAATGGATTAAAATGGTAACACTTCTGTCCCGATTTCTAACATTCCTTTCGTACTGCAGTACCTGTTGTGTTAAGGAACGGTGGCTTTTTCAGCCAATATACTGGCATTTCGTGCAAATGCCTTTCACATGGCTGCAATGAATGTCTTGTTTTCATCCCTCACTCATTGTACACATGCACAGTGTAGTTCCCCGACTTATGACGACCCTATGAATCAATGACCTCCAAGAGCATCTGTCATGAACCACCCTGTTCAGATCTTGTAAGTTCAGCTCTGTGATTTCCTTTATGTCCAACTTTCACATCCATACATAGAGATTGGGAATACCATGGTCTGAATGATCCTGACTTTAGTGTTCAGTGATACATCTTTGCATTTGAGGACCTTTTCTAGTTCTCTCATAGCTGCCCTCCCCAGTCCTAGCCTTCTTCTGATTTCTTGACTATCGTCTCCATTTCAGGTAAGAAACCATCAGAATAACATGCAGTGTGAAAGCAGCCCAAGTGTTGAATAATCATATGATGTTGCATTATACCGGGGTAGGGGACCTTTCACAACCTGACAGTAGCATTCCTTTCTGGACAACCTTTCTAGTGGCACATGGCAGTGGTGGGTGGAGCCATAAGCAAAACTGGGTGGAGTAATGAATATGATTTTTATGTATATACAGGCTAGTTTCCACACACATTTATACTATCTCTGGCCATCAAGAGACATTATCAGAGTTCGACAACACATTCCAGCAGGACAAAAACATTTAGGGTGTGAAGCAGAGGCAGTGAGAAGTGTGTCTTGAGGAGAGGGGCGTGTGGCTTGGGGAGAGTTCTGAGGGCCAGATTGGGAGATCTGGAGGAATACATTTGGCCTCTGGGCCTGAGGTTCCCCACCTCTGCCTTAACTTAGGTGAGAGGGAAGGCAGTCAAGGAATCTGAACAGAGTTGTCACATTCTCCAGCTCCACACGATGATAAAGTTACAGCAAGGATAATAAACCTGTTGACCTCCAGATCTTGTTGGACTCCAGCTGCCAGCAGCTCCAGCCAGCATGGGTGATCATCAGGGATGATGGGAGCTGTAGTTTGGCCACATCTGGAAAGCCATAGGTCCCCCATCCATGCTTTATCGAGGCATGTAGGAAGCTGCCTTATACTGAGTCAGACAATTGATCCATCTAGTTCAGAATTATCTGTGCAGAATTGGTAGGTCTCTCCAGGATTTCAGACAGATCTATATGGAGCTCCTAGGGATTGAAGATGGGACCTTCTGACATACAAAGCATGTGCTCTACCACTGAACTACAGCCCTGGCCATTAAATGATGAGAGAGGTGAAGTGATGAGAGGAAATCAAGTTAGGAGCAATATCTCTGGGACAGATCTAAATGTGTAGTCCTCAGTTTGATTTTTCCCTGGACTATGAAACAATTGCACAGCACTCCATGGGGAGCACTGGCTGATGCAGTTTGCTGTCTTGCTGCTTTTCTGAGGCACTTGCATCGAGGGAGTAGGCAGTTGGCAAACCATATGTCTGCCCATATACCTGGCCATAAAGTACAGTGGTTACTCCTCCTCAGTCATGTACTCTACATGATTAAGATCACATGATGCACTCTCTGGGCCTTGCCCTCTCCATCACATTCCCATCACTTGGTTTTGTTATCCTCCATGCATTAGAGGAGTAACATCTGCCATAGGGAAGCCTGCTCAAGTTATGCAGGCCCTCTGCTCAATTTAGAACTCTAATCAACACAGGGAGCCCTCAGAAGAATAGTAGATTGCAGAAGGTAATGCAGGAAAATTAGTAGGAAGCTACCTTCTACTGAGTCAGACTATTGATTCATCTAGCTCAATGTTGTCTACTTGTAGTTGTCTACTTTGGGGAAGGGTTTTAGCTCAGTGGTAGAGCAACTGCCTTGCATGCAGAAGATCTAAAGATCAATCCCCAGCATCTCCAGGTAGGGCTGGTAGAGACTCCTTCCCTGAAAACCTGGCAGCCACTGCCAGTCAGTGAAGACAATAGTGAGTTAAATGGAGTAATGGCCTCATTTGGTAGA